>NC_056739.1:1367550992-1367665992 GCF_019279795.1 Protopterus annectens
TTGCAGAAGGATTTCATTACTGGTCTTGTGTGTGCTGCAAAGAGCACTTTTGGCTGACATCAAAGATTGAAACAATACTAATTTCATGAACTTTATGGTGTCCATTCCCATCATGGTAGTAAAAACCCAAACGACTTGGAGAAATTAAAAAAGGCATGAAACCACAACTTCTCAATTCCTGCCCCTAAACTCTTGCAATCACTGGCACAACAGCTTACTGATTAAACAGACAACAAACAATCCAGAACTCAGTTGAAACATTATCTCTTTGAACATTTTACCTGCAAGCATCAACAACACTGGCCATATCACCAAGAACTCCATGCTTCCCTTAGTATCTAACAAACTACTCACTAAATTTCTTTGGCAGGCTAATATAACTCACTCCTCCAGCTCATTCCTCTACATCTATTCTTTTCTATTTTACATCCCCTGCATTCAATCATACTCTGTTATATTCTTCAAGCCTATATCTACACTATGCTGTACCCTCTTCCTTTATATTGTCCTTTACCCTTCCCCATCACCATGCCTTTCCTGCTCACACTTCTTCAGTCTTACCTACTTTATTCCTTACCTCACCTAACTACTGTTTTATACTCATTCCAGTATTTTTAAAGCATAACATTTCTAGGTTACAACTTCTAAGCCTTAATATCTACTAAGCCTGGCAATTACCTTAGGGGATTAAAGAGCTGTTAACAAGCTACTTATCTGTGGTCCAGTGGTGCAAGGTTTGATTCTGTCAGCCTTCATTGCCTAACTATGTGACTCTGAGCAAGTCACTTAACCAGCCACTGCTCCTGTGCTGAGTCTGAAAGTGGTCCATGAAGATCAGTGCTTTACTCTAAAAAAATGTCATATTAATTCCACCCCACTATTTAATGCTATATCATTGCTTGTAAATATGTATAATTAATATACAGCATAGTATACTCTGAATAGTGTGGACTATAATATGATGTCTCTGCTTTTATATGCACTTGGCTATTTGCACTGTATTTTTCTAGTCTGCATCTGCCTGTTCTATACTCAATGCTACTGCATAACTCAGCAGATTATGTTTGGACTCTGTTTGCTAATACTACCTTAATAGTGACCTGGGCTGAACAACAGCCTTCATCAGTTCTATGCCCTGGTATACAAACTAAATAAATAAATAAATAAATATACACCAACTCTGAGATTGCACAATGACAGGAAATGGCAAATTCCTACCCCCTGCTGTTCTACTACCTCCCACAATGTAATGTCAGCAGAAGTGATCAAATGAGTACTCAGTCATTTCAGTATTATGATCGCATGGAAAGGATGGCATATTACCTGACAAAATAGATACGCAGTCACTGGGACAACTAGACAATTTCCAGCATGTTCTCAATTATGTATGGTTATGATTACAGCAACAACATAATTCTTATGGGTTATAACTTGACTAGATGTCATGTGTTTGATAGTACTTGTTGCCCATTTTAAATATGGCAAATGACATCTACGTATAATATAATGGATAAGCTGAGATATTAATGGATGTGCATATTCTATGACAGTAGTTAAATAATGTGTCTGTGTCATTTAGGCACTAGTTATATAGCATAGGTAGGATGGGAAACAACACATATTCTATAACCTATTATCTACCAATAGAAATAAGTATGCAGAACAGAAATGAAAGATGAGACTTATCCTATTTTAACTTAACCAAACAGCCTGTAGCATACATTTATGACTGCAGCTCTAGTGAACTGATAATGAACTATGTGGTAAGGAATATAAATAATGCATGTTATGTAAACTGGAGTTAGAAGTGATGAAGCTCCGTTAAGGGTGAAAGCACTCATCTGTTTAATATCTTTTATTTTTCAATAAAAAGTATTGATTTCTAAAGAAGTTCAAACTGCTTGACTACTTTGAAGTCTCAACTGGGATTTGCTATGACTCAAACCTTTTTTTCTTGATTTTAAGGATGCTCAAACAGCAACTTTGATGCTCATAAAGTATCAGTTTTCCTTGTGTTTAAATATTTTTCTTTAAGGGTGGGAGCCCTCTAATACCACCAGGCTAGAAAACTATCACATTTCACTACAAGGATCTTTTTTTTTCTTTACCTTGATCCTGTACATCTGCTAGACAGGCAGGTCAATTTCTGAACATTAAGGGCACCATAACTGGTTACAGCTATCTACAAAATCATCCCAGTAAAGCTTGACATACCAGTGCTTCTAGCAGAAGAAATCCAGCATACAAGGAATATTCTACTCCTATTCTGAAGCAGTCGTAGTTTCTTTGCTGATAGTAGCTAGGTAGTTGCAACTTTACCCTAAACAGCCAACTGTACTGTATAGTCATTCCTGTTTTGCTTAACTATTATATTATCTTTCATATGTGCACATTAACTCACAGTTTATAGTTGAAATAGCAAAATTTTGATCAGTCCACTTTAACAGTCAAAATGCCTACATAAAACACATAGTGTAACTAAAGCTTTTTGCTTAAAGACTGAATTTTTGAAAATGCTACATGGTAGCTTAGGTAGAGAAGGCAGTACATTTTTCCTGTGACAGTAAGAATAATAAAAAGCTAATTACTCTGCCTGTTGTTTCTACCCATGAAAGGATGAATAAAATATTATTTACTAACTAAAATCTAAACAGAAATATGCCTCACATGAATGTTAATTCTTAACTCACTACAGCCTAGTGACATTCAAAGTGTGTCTACAGTTACATCCTATTAATGCATCTAGGTACCTAATATAGCCTGTTCATATTTGCTTTAATAATTTCAAAACCATGCTACATACAAATTATTGAAAGATGTCTTTAAGGTTAGTTGGTGGGCAACCCAACTGCATTGACATTTGATCTCTGTGTAGTGGTACTTAAGAGATATTTATTGTTGCTTGTAAAGTATGTATCTAAAATGTCATGGTCTTCATAATTCTAATTATCTCAATAACCCAGTAACACAGACATAACTACGTAGCTTCATACAAAAGCTTACAGATGGATAAACAAAATGCTGTTTGGCAGTTTGTGTCTAGCTTGAACATTTCTTGACAAGCTGTAAGTTGTTTGCAAACTATTACACAAATTAAAATTTAGTGTGCTTATTATGACTTATAAATCCAGTTTAAGACCTAGAATCTAATGAATACTACTGTTAATATTAATTTGTGCTGAACACCTTACAATTTACATTTCCTTAGTAACCCCTATTTTATTTTCAAATGTGAGGCCACAACTTTATTTTGTCAAAAAAACTCAGGTTGCAATCATTGCGAGTTAAGAATGCAAACTTCCAAAGGTCCATTGCAGTGAATGAGTTAAAATGGTAGACAACTTGTAATGAATTATACCTGAATCATTCTACATGCTGAATTTATAAAACCAGAGAACATGTAATCCCTCATGCTGATAAAAGTGTTTACTCTAGCCAATAGGATCCTTATGGCAATATACACAGCTTCTCTGAATGGCTACTAAAACATTCATGTGCTTATAATGGGATTTATTTGGTTCATATAGCATTGATAAGGGTTGCCTTAAACAAAATGTAACTTTTTTCTACTCTTAAACTTTTCCCAGGAAGACAATTCATATGTATTTGCTGGGTGAATAGTTGTTGTGGGCAGAATGGAAAAGAAAAAAAAAAGATCTTCTTGAAATCTATTATTGCTGTTCAGAAAGGACAGACAGCCACTTTTACCTACATCTGCTCAGACTGCAACAACAGGTACTGCATATGTTAGGCCAGCCTCTTTGTTTGCTGAGAATGTCAAATACTACTGAGCCTCTGAAAAACTTCAAAAGAAGATGGCACAGATGCCTATCATGATGATATAATGTCATCCAAAGATATTCCACCATGGAAAGCTGTACCAATATGTACCTTTTCATGATATTGTCCTCTCATTTAAACAGAGGCTTATTGAAGGTATACATGGACCTGGAGGATTCTGATATACATAACTATTTAAAACTGAAAAAAGAGAACATTTTGTCTATGGATAGGGTTTCACTTAAGGCTTCATCACTTAACTTTCATAGCTGGATCATTGTATGATACAGAAATGTTGACAGTAAATTAATTTAGCTGTGCACTCTTTAGCAACGTAAGAAACTGGGTATCCTAGAATGACCCTAAAGTCTTGCAAAGAGCTATTTTTTAGTAGGATTATGGTTGTTAACTGAAATTGCAAACTCTAACTTGTATTTGCATTTGTCAAGGTCTCTGAATGCACAGCGCTCAACCTTATTGCCTAAGAGGCAACTACCCCACTACAGATGTTCTCTTATTCAAATTTCGTAAACACCCATTTAAAATGATTCATTCTAGATATTTCCATAATCAAAGGAAGAAGGAAGAAAACTTATTAACTAAGTTGAAAAGCATTGATTGCTCACCCACTCTGCTAGTAAAGTGATCCTAAAAGAGCTCCTGGTTTCTATAGTGATGGTCCAACCAAAATTCTCATCAAATGTTTTCTATTGTAAACAAACTAGTCGAAAGTAAGAATGCACCTGGAATATTTCAACGTTAGGCAAAATGCTAAAGCCCATGCCATCACTTGAAAAAAAAGGAAAAGAAGATGCCATCAAGCAGATTGACTCAATTAGTTTTCATTAAGAAGGAAATGTAAAATTATCAAGGAGTCCAAATCATTCTGCATTAGAGACAAACAAGTGGTAATGTCAACCAGATTAGAGACAAACAAGTGGTAATGTCAACCAGACCACAACATTTGTTGTACACTATAAAAAATTGCTAATTGCCCCAAACAGCCTGAAGAAAATCATATAAAATGGACAATAACATTTTGCTAAATGTCAACGATTACATTTCCAAAACTTCTTCCACACCCATGCAACATTCAAGCCAATATTCTTTGAATACAAGCAATAGTGCCAGAGACAAAATACTTCCTTCATTTGATTTTAACCAGATCACTGCAAAGTCAGTTAAGAAGCTTCTGCAAAAATACAATATCATCACTAATATACCCTGTTTCTTATAACTTGCCCACCACTCTGTCTCTGCAGGAATAGTTGTATGACAATTCAAACATGCTGTTGTAGTCTAACAACATAAGACCCACCCCACTTAACCACAAGACTTCAGACCTATCTCTATCCACTGCCCCATATGAAACTGTTTGAGAGGATAATGTATAACCACATTATAGAATATATTAACCCATGCCAATTGCTCTCAGATGCACAACACATTTTTTTATGATGGGTATTTTTTTTATGATGGACATGTGTCAATCACATCTGTTTTTACAGTAGCTGATGATATCTGCAACTTTACTGAGGAAGGAGATCTTTGTGAAGAATATTTATTAACCCATAAAGGTCATCTGAGAATATACACCATCACCTCCTCTTGCACAAACTAGAAAAACATTGGGTGTTATTAACTGGTTCTTAACCTTCTTCACTAATTGAACTTTTACCATGGCGAATATCAAATAACCCTTCGCTTGTGTGACTTCCTCCAACTCAGTCTCTCAGGGATCTGTGCTGTGGTCAGTTCTGTTCTCCCCATTCATCAACAACATAGCCAGAGAAACACCTTCCAGCTAACTTGTTCTATACTTATGACAGCATTCTCTTTTACTCACTATGTATAATAATAACATTTTGTTCACTGTGTATAATAATAAAAGTAAAACAGTTCTTCAAAAGGATGTCACCTCTACATATATCACTACTTTCTTTTCAACAAACTATACCAGAGAAAATAACCTAACATTATCATGGACTACATCCAGATACTTCCATTCACTTCTTCCATCATATTGAACAAAACAATTATAAAGTCATCTTGCAGCTAAAAGCAAGCTACTCCATATATAACAACCTTGCATTTGAAGCAAGGGCAGCTTTAGCTAAGAATCTGCTTACCCCGGGAGTAGAGTATGGCCTACCTCATTTGCTTTTAAATTCATCACATAGCATTTGTAGATCACCTCAAAAAATTGTACATTCATAAAACGTTCACCCCACACAGACCAACCCTAACATATACTAAAGAAGGTCAGGCATCCTCAAATAATTATTAGCTGCTACATTTATCCTTTCACATATCACATAGAAGGTGATCAGTAGAAGGTGATCAGCTGTAGGCACCAAATCCCCATCTCCTGCAAAGTACAATCCTCCCACCATGAAATTCACAACTCATTATACAAAACTCAGTTCAGAAAAGTTAACTGAGAAATGAGTTTCTGCAAATGTAGTTCCTGTTAAATGTGAAGACCTAGCCAAGTAAATTTACAATGAACAAAAAAATACAAGACCAATAGATGAAATTTCAAGAATATTATTTTATAATGAATTTAAAGTGAGCTAATGTAACTGCATCAGAGATGCTTGTTGAACTAATTATTCTCCCAGTGAGCTCCACACTCTTGTAATATCATTTTTCTTTGCAATCCAAAGGTAATAGTTTATCTTCTTATTACTGTAAATACTGTAAATATTGACAAATTCATCATGGTACTTTCCCTTACTGGACAGAAATATATTAATGCATTGTAGAGCTTGTCTTCTTTACACATTACATTGTTCTTCTAATTTACATATGAATATCTCTACTTTCTTTAATATTTCAAAACTTCACAGACACATATTTGTTGCCATTGTCTAAAGTTTATGCTACTGCAGATATCCTGAACTGTAAATATCCTACTGTAATATGAGGTCATGAAAAGTTTTTTCAATTATATTAATTTACATTTATAGTATTCGCTGTTATTTCCATTAATGACTGTATTTAGTTAATCAAATGTGCATATCTGAAGATTTTCACAAATGTTTATTATTTGTATTCTTGTTGAATTCTCAATTATTTAATGTATTCAAAACTGTATGATGGTATTATGTTCCCCATAACAATGTTATTTACCTTACTTTTAGTCAAGTTCTTGATTGAGAAGAGTACCTGGTCCAGACCACCTACCAGGTTACAATTCAATTAAATAAACAATAATAAGGCCTTAATTTGCCTGCAGATAAGAAACAAATGTTTCTGTCTGGGGAATGTATGCTGTTTTAAATATATAGATAAGGGAACATATCAACATAATGCACAATTACTTACAGCAATAAAATGCCTGTAAAATCGTTAATGCTAGTCAAAAAGATGTGCTTGAGAGCATACATATGAAATATCAAAATGAACTCTAAGCAATCAGAAGTGTCAAATCTACTTTCTGTCACTGAGTTGTTACTAAATATGCTACATGTAATATTGTTGCACCAAGAAAATGAAAGGGATGCTAGCCTCAAGTAATTTAATTTTTATTTATTTATTTTTATTTAACATTTGTTGACCGGGAAAGTCTGACTAGGTTCCACAGATCCTGTTTTCAGCGGAGGCCCGGGGAGAAAATGCTCCAGAATTCAACATCTCCATAAGCATAATACAAACAGTAAACAGAAAACTGAAGTAATATGTGTGCATGGAGATAAAATATAATACCCTGTAACACAGGTACACCAGTGTCCCTGCTGGACAGAGAAAACAGGTGCTGACTTTGTGGGAACATGAGTTAAATTCTTGATTAGTCTTATAAGGGCCTCCTGGCCAGTAACCTAGCATTGTCCTATGAACCAGTGAATCTATAAAACATACTCCTTTAAGCAGTGTAATTCACTCAGCAGCTTTATTACCTTATTTATCAAATGGTGTAATCATTTTCCAATCCTTTTCCAGTACTAAGAGCTATGGAAGATATGCTGAGAAAAGGTTTAGACAAATACATTGTCAAAACTGCATAGCCCTAGTAAATAAAAAGTTGTAAGAATAAACAACACAAAAGTAGCAATAATTTAGCTCTGTGTAGAAAGGTTGGACACATCTAATACTGTGTCTTGTCAAAAGATACAAGTCAACAAAGTAATAAAAAAGTCTGGCAAATGTGATACTGAATCTTGCCAAAAGACTGCAGTTGTTAATCTGATAAAATAGTGTGGAAACTGTCATGGAAGAGTTTAGATATACAAGCATACACTAAATGAAGTAAATGTAGACTGAGGAAAAGCTGGGTGAATCTTATGCTAAAGAAAAAAGGAAAGGGAAACTTGAGTAGAATATTAAACTTCTCTCTGAAATACTAAAGAAGAGAATAAGTTAGAAAGAAAGTGTACAGATCAAGTAAAATGGCTACACCAAAAGAGAATGAAAAAATACCACTGTCTCTGATGGGAAAAATATTCATAGGCTTCCTTTCTTACAGGATGAACTCATTTTAGGGTAGAAACCTGTATGTCCATTTAAAACACAAAAGGCTTGATCTCTACTTCATGTCAGAATACTAGTGAAATTAACATTGACTGTGCTAATTTACATATTATCCATGACAGTTTCTTAAAGCCGCAGTGGGAAGACAAACCACTATTGAGAATATAACAACAGATGATGGGAAAACAAGGGAACAAAATATTTCCATTTTAAACCCATAACCTGAACTAAGAAGTAAACTTCTCTGTGGGACAACCAAATACAAAGATCATGCACTGAAACAATTATTAGTTCCAAGGCCTTTTTAGAACATTTATAATGCATTTGGCATATAGCGTTATTATGGGCACTAGGATTTTGCTTAGATTTTACTGGTCTAGTGTTAAGAAAGACAGAGATAATCTTTGCACAGAATGATAAGAATGTCAAAAGCCAGCATACACCACAGGGTTCTAGAACCATAGATTATCTTTACTATCATAAGTAATCTATTTTTGCAAATAATAATGGAGCATGTGCATTAAAACCAAATAAAAGCCATCCAAATGTTTTATAATTATGGATGCAGAAACACATTTCTTGAGACAGCACCATTATTAATGGTGCTTAGAAAGTCCATTACAAAATCTTGTCCTGTTTATTTTTTAGGATAAGAATTCTTCCAAAAATATTGTCACTGACCAAGGCATCCCATTTATAGCCAAAAAGTTCTTGCTAACCAAGGCACCTCATTTACGGACAAAAAAATCTTTACAGAACAAGCCACCCATTTATGCCTAGAGTAATGTATAACCTTTCTCAATTTGTTAAATAGCTAATGACATCTGTTTACTACCCCTGGATAGATGGGGTAGTTCAGTGTGTTAACAAAACACTGATATATATGTAATGAAAGGCTATAAAGTAGATGGGAGAAATTGTGATCATCTGCTTCCATATCTTTTCTCTACTGAAGGGAATATCCCAGGACTCACTTGGATTAATACCAATTCAACTACTACAGAGCAGGTAACCTGAAGCCCTGCTACATCTATTGAGAGAGACATGAGGGGAGGAAAATATCCCCCTTCATAATTATGATTGTATGTTACATACATGGACAGTCTAATAACTGTCATGCCTGTAATATAATAATATATATAAAGTGATACAACAGACTTCATATAGCAAAAATTCTTGTCTCAAACCAGGTGATAAAGTACTTGTGTTACCACCCCCTGTTGAAAACAAGATTCATAAAAAGTCGCAAGGGGCTATATAAGTTGTGGAGAAAGGAGAGAAAGGCAAGTGGAGTAAATTATAGAGTGAAGCATACAAAACAAAGGAGACCAGAATGTTTATACCACAAAAATACTCTGAAGCCTTGGAAAAATCTTATGTTTAAGTCATTGCTATGTTTTCAGATAAAGTTATGACTTCTGCAACATGTCATGAAATCAAAATAATGAGGCAATAACAATTTCTCAGAAATAATATAGAAATTAATTTGTACTTAGGAATAAAGACATATTTTCAGAGTTGCTTGGCAGAATTAGTTAAATACAGAATAACATAAAAATGCTGAGTGATGAGAAAATACATTGGAAGCCATACTAAATACCATAAAACAAATGTCAAGCAGTTAAGGCTGAGGTACATACATGTTCAAACTTGGGGTCATAGAAGAATCCAACAGTAAGTGAAATAGCCCCATTATACTAGTTTCCAAACCCGATGGGCCTATACTGTTTTGCAATGACTTCAAAAAACTATATTTTTCTTTCTCAGAACTGCTGCACTATTCTGATAGTGACATTGTACTATTCCAGTTTTAGATGTTTGTTAATCTTTGACATTTTTATGTACACTACTGCTACTTTGCACAGTGTACATACTGCATACCAGACCTATTATGTGCTCTTACTGTTGCTTGGCTTAGTGTTCCTTATATTCTTATTATTTTACTTACATTAGCAGCATATCCTCTACATTTCTGCGGATTTTATCAACCTAAGCTTTGGCCAAAAAAGGTCATGCACAAGTCCACTCACTCAGTTAACAGTGAATAAAAATACTGTGTCTAAATGTGATAAATATCTTATGTTTTTGTGAAGCTGGGTGAAGGCTGCCAGCCTAGCTAGATAGCATTTTGTAGATATTTCTGTCATTTGTAAATATTAATGTAAGCCACAGGCTTGTTCTCGTAAATGTGAAAAGACTGTATTGGATGTTGTACTGAAAAAATGTAACAACAGTGCACCCTGCTGTAAGAAAGCTTATAAGTCAAGCATTGTGAAATTCTTTGATCTAAAACTCGCAGCCGAGATGTCTAGAGGGAGGCATTCTGCCTATTGTTTTGAGGCAAGAGTTAATGGCTAGAATTTACATGTATAAGTTCTTCCTAACCAGCTGCAAGATCAAAAGGGCTATTAATCTCTGAGTTTCTGTTAGCCTGGGAACCAGAAAGAAATGATGTAATCCAAAATGAATCAGTGGTACTGTGTTACCAATTTAAGGACAGAACTAATGAGGGCATTGAACATTTGTCTTCAGACATCCAACATCACCAGCACTGCTTGCTCTATATGTAAGTTTATTTTAGAACTGTGTTTTCTCTTGATATAGCTAGGAACTAGGAAGATTAGATTATTTTTTCTGTACTGATGTCAGAACTTTTCTACTGTATTATTTTATGTATTTCTCTGTGATTTCTGAACTCTTGACTAGCACTGTGTAGAAAGAAGTACTGTCTTGTGTTTTTATAATTTATTATTAAATATTTTAAACATTTCAACTGTGGCTGTTTTGTGTAGAGATAATTTAAGCTCTAAGAGTATATTGCATGTATTTAGTGATACTGGCCAAACCACTCCAATAAGCTGTGACTGTTTAGTTGCACTTACCATTTGGATAATAATATTGCACAGTATAATCGGACACCCTTTCATAAGGGCCTTTTGGCAGCTGATAAATATTAGTGGGTGGTGGCAGCTGGTTCTACCTTTTAGACTGGGCAGAAAGGGATCACTAATAGAGAATCTGTGCCAGCCTTCACCAGGAGTGTCTGTGTGTTTGTATATAACTCATATCTCAACGTGTGTGTGTGTGTCAGTTACATGAAGCACTGGTTGTACAGAGAGGGTGTGGAAGTTTTAGTTTACCCACTAGGCTGAGATCTGGACCCTATAGCTGTGCCAGTGGGGAGTCTTATCGGGGATCTCGAGAGAAAGGGAGAAATCTCTGTGTGTTCTTGGGAAATTGTACTTTACTGTGTGTGTATTTATTATATTTTCCCTATATGGGCACCCCTCACTGATGTTAGTAGTGAGAATTGAGGCTCCTTGATTGCTGGGCCAGTGCAAGGACGTCACAATCTTAAGCAGATAAAATCATATTTTTTTATATCAGATTGACTCCAGACTCTTGCCTTGTGCTCCCCCTCTTTTACCTTCAATATTCTATAGGTTGATATACAAAATTCTAAGATCTGCCCTCCCCCTCTTACCTATCTTGATAATGTGGGAATGTTTCCTTGGGCCCGAACATTTGAGCAAACCATTAACCCACATCAGTGCAAGTTAGGCATGGCTGAAGCCTGCTATCTGCACTATGCAAAAGGCAGAAGGTAATTAAACCCCAGACTGAGAAAACTAAAGTAGAAAACAATTGTTCAATGCCAATGACTAAAAAACAGGATGAAGCCTTCTTACTCCTGCATAATTATTACCAGAAAGTTATTACCAGTTTTTTTTAGTGATGCTTGTTCCTTGACTGAACTGACCAAGAGTGAGGCTCCTTGAATGTTTCATGTGGACAGTTTCAACCGCAAAAATATTATGGCAATTCAAAGACATTTTGTGCTCAGAGACAATACTAACAGCTATAGACTTTACCAAAGATTTCATAGTGCATATAGATGCCTCTGAGGTAAGCATATATGCTGTCTTTTCCAGGTTATAGATGGTAAGGAACATCTAATCTTTCATATTAGTAGGACATTATAAATGCTAAGTCATGATACTCAGTTTTTGAGAGTAAATGCCTTGCCATTGATTGGACTCTTGCCACAGTAAAATATCATTTGGGAAGTACAAGATGTTTGTTAGTAACAAACTCTGCCACTTTACTGTGGTTCTACAGAAAAGATTGCAATTTGTAACTGATGGTATGGCTTTGTCCTTTCACGCCATAAACTCAAGATCCTCCACGGTCCTCACAGTCTTTTAAATGAGGATGGGCTACCTCAGGCTTATGACCCAATCCTGGGATGAAGAACTCATGGTGCTGTGTTGAGGGGATCATGTGGCATAGTGACTGAACCAGAGATCCATATATTATCTACAGAAGAGGCTGTTTCTGAGAGTCAGAAGCAGGCTGGCAGGTGGCCTAAAGCAGGTAAGTAGACCATCCTCTAAGCAATTACTAGACAATAGCTGCCTTTAGAGCTATATCAGATCCGCTGACCCTTGAGGACGAAGATATCTTATTTACTTGGTCTACACAGGATTACCTGCAGCCTCCATGAAGCTTCTCATAAAAGATGGCATTAAATAAAAGAATAAACAGGATACACAGCCAAATTAAGTAGTAAAAAATTACAAAAAAAATCTTAGACAAGCTAGAGTTATTACTGTGTGATTCCTGAAACATGCATGTCCACAGCTAGTGGGGCTTGGCTTTATTTGCCTGAATTTGTCCATTAACAGACTTAAAAAGAAAAAAAGTTATTGGCATTCAGAAATGCCATATAGCTAAAAACCTGATGTCCTTAATGGGTCATTTGCATATATTCCATTATTCTCTTTTACAAGAGGTTTTAAGGCATCACGCAGTGAAAACTCTAGCTTGACTAGGATTTGGTGTGATTTTTTATTAATTGGTTTGGTTGTTTTTGTATCCTGTTTACTCATTTATTTAGTTGTTAGATGGGGTATTTTGCAGACATCTTAATAGTTATGGACATTAGCTGGATATGACAACCATGTGTTGCTACAGGTTAGCCAAACAGTCTACTTATGCTATGCTGATAAGGTCATAAGAAGACTGAAATATGCATGCCTACAGCTAGTTGTGTTTGGCTTTACTGGCCCGAATTTGTCAATTAACATGCTTAAAAAGAAAAAGTCATGAGCATTCAGAACTGCCATATAGTTGAAACACCTGATGTTCTTATGGCGTCATTTGCATATACCCCATTATTCTGTTTACAAGAGATTTTAAGGAACCACACAGTGGAAGCTCTAGCTTGGCTAGTATATTTTGTAATTTTTTTACTAATTGGTTTGGCTATGTATCCTGGTTATTCTTTTATTTAGTTGTTAGATGGGATATTTTGCAGACACCTTAATGGTTATGGGCATCAGCTGGATACGACAACCCTGTGTTTCTAAACCTTAGTCAAACAGTCCACTTATAGTATGTTGATGAGGTCATAAGAAGACTGAAACATGCATGCCAGAGCTAGTGGGGTTTGCCTTTATTGGCCTGAATTAATTTGCCCATTAACAGACTTAAAAAAAAGTCATGGACATTCAGAACTGCTGTATAGCTGAAACACCTGATGTCCTTAAGGGGTTCATTTACATATATACTTTTATTCTCTTTTTCAAGAGATTTTAAGGACTCACGCAGTGAAAACTCTAAACTTTAGCTTGGCTAGATTTTTTTTTAATTTTTTTAACAAATGATGATGTTAGAAATGAACAGAGACACAGAAAGTGCTTAAGCTTGGACATTCTGAAGTAGAAGAGAACTGCCTACTGTTTGTGTTTGCAAGCAAAAGGTTTACATTTGACAACTGCTTTATATCTGGATTAAAGACTTAATAGGCCTGTACATTTATTTTGGTGGTTTTCTCTACCAGTACTCAGCATTTGTGTGTATTGATTTATTGTGTATTTGGAGAGTTTCTACTCAGACTTCCCAGGACATGGCAACATTTTTATAGCCCAGACAGCCTTTCACAGTAAACAAAAGCAAGTAAATAAATTATTTAAAATGCCTGATTTCTATCTGCAGTATTTTAACAGCAAATGTTGCTTTACATACTGCATGGTTGCCTCTGACAACTAATATCTGCATTACAGCTCTGAAAATCTGAGCTTAGCAGTACATTTGTCACTATACACATGAGGGTAAACAAGAATTTTAAAAAAAGAGGGATAAAAGGTAAAACATACCACAAGTTCTTACAGATACAATGTCTGAATATAAATATATTAGGTGAATATCAATACATAATGCCAGCTGAATACATTGAAACCACTGCAATCCTTAAAGAGCATCAAACATTAGTTGTTATAGTATAACCTTTCAGCATATAAAAGAATACTTGATCAAGTAACACAATCAAAGTGCAAAGAAGTAAAACAAATGCCAGTAGGTACACATTTGCAAAGAATTACAGTGCTACAGTGCCATCTTTTAAAATCCATACATCATTTGAAATTAAATAGAAAAAAGATAAGGAAAAAAAAAGCATTGGATGCCTTATTTGTCTTAGAAGTCTATGGTTAGCTAATGTGGTTCTGAGTGCAACTACCTCAATACAGTAAAAGAAAGTCAAGAAGTGGGTATAGAAGGCAAGAAGAAATGTGTTTAAGTGACATGAAGAAAGCAAATTTGTCAACCAGCTCATGACAGTATTGACAAATTAAGTGCATCCCAAAGTATGCATGGTGTAAGATGTTAAATATACCTTTTATTTTAATTTTAAGAAAATCCTATGTTGTATTAGTTTTTCTAGGATTTTACCTGTTCAGAATATAAGACTTTTAGCTTGTAATTCATCACAAGGGATGTGCTATCTTTATTATTGTATACTGTTCTAATTGTTCTTTAAATCTTTATCGACATTTCCTTCCTAGAAGTGATAAAAAATGTCTTCAGGAGGTCCTTTATATTGACATCAGCTAGCTTTCTAAGATGCCTGTTTGTGATCTTGTCATGTCCTGCAGCTATAATTGACATTTATAAACTGAAAAATTGACAGTGAGCAATTAGTCTTCTTCTTCTTCTTCTTTCGTATGTTCCCATTAGGGGTCGCCACAGAGGATCAACTGTTTCCATTTCTCCCTGTCCTCTGCGTCTTGCTCTGTCACACCAATCACCTTCATGTCCTCTATCACCACATCCATACACCTTATCTTAGGTCTTCATCTTTTCCTCTTACCTGGCAGCTTCATCCTTAGCATCCTTTTCCCAATATACCTAGCATCCCACCACGGCACATGTCCAAACCAACACAATTTTGCCTTTCTTGCTTTGTCTCCATACCATCCAACCTGAGCTGACCCTGTTATATACTTATTCTTAATCGTGTCCATCCTCATCACACCCATTGCAAATCTTAACATCTTTAACTCTGCCATGTCCAGCTCTGACTCCTGCCTTTTTGTCAATGCCACTGTCTCCAACCCCTATAACATAGCTGGTTTCACTACCCTCTTGCAGACTTACCAGTGAGCAATTATTCTTAAATTGATTTTTTTAAATTACTAATAACCTCAGCAAGAGTAGTAATGGTTTGTTATTGAATATGTTACTTAAGACTACATACTGTGATGCTATTTTTTACAGAATCTACTATGTATGTTTTTATAACTCACTGGGACAGGGTTCACGTCTTTAGATTTTGTGGTTTTAATAAACCTGTATAAAGATCTTTGATTAGCATCACATTTGCTCACCAAGTTCAACTCTGTCTCAGTTTTTTTTTCTTTCCAAGCAGACATTTTCACCGGTTTGCATATTTATAAATGGCCCTTACAGTTCCATTCCAATTTTTATAAACTTTTTTTTTACCAACTGTTTTATTTTAGCTCTAAGAATAAACTGTGGAAATAAGCTTCCTTTTACATATTCATCAAGTGTTTTGTTTTAATAATATGAATAACTCTGGGCTGCTTGAAGCTGTTCTTCTAGCAATATTTTTAAATAGTTATAATTTTTGTGTGAAATCTAACCAAGTTTATTTTGTATTTAAACCTTTACATTCTTCACGCCACTTCAAGTTACATGTATTCAATCTTAATTGATGCCTAGACTTTTGAAATACTGTGTTAAAGTAAAATAAAACAGTTGAATTTCTTCACCAGTTCACAGAAGATGACAAGGTGGTTATTGTCAGGTACTAGGACCTAATACCCTAAATAGAAACAAAATATTATTTCTTCACCCATTAGCATGTCAGCAACTTGTGTATGGCATCTTTTACTTAAGATTGCAGTGAACCTCCTGTGTCAGTATAAGGGGCAAAGTTTTGTAGCAATTTCCATGAGAAAACTGAATCTATTAACAGATCAGCAATTTTCCCAAGAAACAAACACCCCTACCTTAACATCTAAAAGAAAATGGAACACTTGGCTTATCTTCATAAGAGATTAACTACATAAGTATAGTTCATACTTGTTATAGCATTCCATGTACACTATCAAACACTGCATGTAAGGCAGAAATAAAATAATAAACTCCTGGACTTCTGAATAACAAAAATAACATCTACCTTTAAGCAGCATTTGTACATTTAGCTGCAGTTCAGAAAATAACATTTTGGAGATTCCTGCAGAACACATTTTAAATAAATGTCCAACAGGTACTGTAAGTATGAATTTCCAAAAACTATTTTTCTGATTCACTGTCATTTCCAAAAAACTGAGATAAGAATGAAAAAAATAGAGATAATAACATTGAAAAAATGATCCCAAATGTTACTTAAGTAAAGGGGAAAGCACCTGGAAATAATGTTCTCATCTCCATGTGGCTTAGATATGAATCTCATAAAAGAAATGTCTTTATTATGTTTTCAGTCCAAAAAATAAAAACATAAAAATTAGCGGGTGGTCTTAATCTACAGTCAATATTTAGTTACAGAAAAAAAGTGAAACAATTAATTTGAACAATGTGGAAAATATTTATGTAAATATAATGTTTGTTTTGCTTAATTTGGCACGCATCTTAGCAGAAGCAAGGTAGATTCAAGATACCTGTAAGCTGAAAATCTTACCTGAAAGAACTGTCAGTTTGTAATAAATGATGGAGATAAGACAAGCTTAGCTAGTCTTAACTTTTTGATTCTGATGCCCACTATGAAATCTCTTATCAGCTATCTCTTTCATAGGTTCACAGGTTCATAAGTAGGTACTGCCAAGCCAAAAAGTACCCTGGCATTCCCCACCCAAGAAAATTATTTTCCTGTGGCCCTGTCAAGCAGAGCCACATTTAAATTAATTTAAACATTTAGACTGCAATAATTAATCATCATGGAAAGGATGAACTCTATGTCATCTATTTGAAATAATATTACTCACAACAAACACTATCTACAGCATTAAAATGTTTGGCAGAAGCTCTTTACATTTGTTTGCAGCTTAAAGTCAGCATTGTGGTCCCTGTACTTGCTTACAAGCCTAATTATATCAAACTCTCCACTGTGGCTTATTAACTCATTAATAGTGTATAAGAAGAACATCTTGTATTGGCCATACAGCTGTCCATCTGGCTTCTGCAAGAGTATGACTCAGCACATCTAACCACACTCATACTATGATTTTTATAGTCTTTTAAACTCAGACAAGGACAGTGAAGTTTACTTTTCCTGTACTTCTTGCAAGGTTTATTTGGCTTTTAATTAATTTTGCAAATATCTTTGTAACCCCTTGAGAGTTCAGTCATTTAAGCGATATATTAGATTTGCAGTGGCACTGAACATTGCTTTAACCTTTTTCTTTTTTTTTGAGCAGAAACTTTCAGATCCCTTGCATATTTGCAAGTAAGAAAAGTAGAGGCATTAAACAAGGTATAACTGTTAAGATATACCCCAGGATTTAACAGACTCCGTGTAGGTACCATGTAGAGCCTACATGGATTGTACTGTTGTACATAGCCACGGTCCTCTCTCAGCAGCGTGTCATGCACATTAATGATGGAGCACTGCCAAGAGAGAGCCAAGGAACAGGTATATTGAATCAGTGTATTTTATTTTTAAAAAGGCAGTTTGAGTGACGCGGCATGGAGTGCAGCAATGCCAAGCTGTGCTCACATGTAGATAGTTGACACCTGCCAGACATTTAAATATAGAAACTGAATGCAATTAATAAGTATAATGACAGTTTATGTTTTTTTTTTTATTTGGCATTTGCGCAGCTCGGAGCACAGCTAAGCTGAACAGAGTTCATACATACATGGCAGACACCTACCACACAGCTAAAGATAGAAACTGAATGTAATTAATCATTTATTTATTGGTTAATTTAAGCATGTTTGCACAGCACAATGCTCAGCACTGCTAACAGGTAGCTCAGTGATATATGTGAAGGTATATTGGATTTCTAAATATCCATTTAACTTAATGGGTAGAGTTATGGCTTACTGTGTAGTAGGTTCAGGGTTCAAATACATGGAAGTCATAAGTAGTCTGTATTTTTGTTGCACACATTATGGACAATATTTTACAATATGGCTTCACTGACCTCTGTGCAACTGTGCCCAAATCAGCTAAGCACCTAATAAACATGTTAATGGCTGCTAATGTTTGTACAGTGCTTAGCTTCATTGAAACCATGGTTGTCCATGTTTGCACACTGCTCAGCTGTACTTGGCTGGTTTGCTTGCTGATAAGCAATGCAGCACTTTTTTGAATGTTGCACAATGAAGTGAAAGAGAAAACAGCCTGTATAAGGCACATTAGGTGGGAATTCTACAGAAACCATTGGATTCTAACATGTGTTGATATGGCTGTTGGTGTTGGAGAAGGCGTGCACTTTTGGGTACAGCAGTGAGCATTCAGGAGTCCAGGGTCATTGTTGGGATCCTTGTGAAAAAACATGAGGATAGGCTGTGACAGGGTGGTTTCCAGGGCTTGGAGTGTAAGGAGGATGCCTGGGACTGGCTGGCCAGCGAATTCACCAGAGTTACTGATATCCCCCACACAGATGAGCAGTGTGATCACCATCATGATGACTTGAAAAGATGATAAAGGCAAATTTTGGACACCTGGGTCCAAGAAGTGAGGGCAGGGAATGCCCCACAAGTATGTAAGTACTTTTTTCCTCTGTTTTACCAATATGTAATCTGATTGCCTGCAGAACTGGTATGCATAATGGTGTGCCTCTCTCCCAACAGTTGCAGCTGAGAGGGCTCAAATTGTTGAGTCGCATGCCACATGCCTGGTCAGGTTGCGCCATAAGCATTGTGAGTATGGTTATATCCTGCCATCTGTAGTGCAATAATCAAGAAAGAGTAAAGCATTAACTGCAATAAAATATATACAATAAAGTCTGTAGTGTAATAAAGTTGGAATTAGAGCTGTAGTACAATAAATGAAGAATAATAACTGTAGTTCAATAAAAACAACTAACAATACCAATAACAGCAAGGAAATGGTGTACATCATAATTGTCTTGTCATAACCATTGTAGGACAGCTATATGGATTGAGTCTGTAAGATAAGGCTGCTGCAGTCAAGTACAACACTGTAATAGCTGTAGAATTAAAATCTAATGGCTGTCCCATGGGGACACACAGTCCCAGCAGATAGCAATCACTGTCAGGTACTAGTGCCACATCTGACCTTGGGCATGGTGGTGCCAGTGCTACTACTCACAGAGCCAATTCCCATGTTCATCGATGGAGACAGTGAACTGTCCACTCTACCAAGTATGGTCTACAGCTGTCCAACTTACACATGTGTAGGGCTAGCACTGGGCTTGTCTGTGTACATGCACAGACTCAAATACCACTGTCACATGCAGGTCACCAACAGACACACACATCACCTCTCCATGGCCCATCTAACCTGCACTCCTTCCTGACTCATGCACATGCTGTCAACTGTTTGGCACAGCCTAGGCCTTTGCCACCCCCCACAACACACCCTGTGCATGAGATGATACCTGTGCCAAATCCCTGAAATCCTTGCCATCAATGCAGGGAAATGCTATGTGTCTGATGCACAAAGTGTCTACAATACTTGGCATGTACTTGTGTTATGCAGTATTGTTTTGCCATACCACTTGTTGTGGGTCACAACAAGTACTGTATGCAGGCATGTGTCATGTCTACACATCACACTTTGTGTATCTTTATTGCATAATGTTGGGCCGGCGTTAGTGCAGCAGAATGACAGATGTGCCACGGACCTGTGTATGTTTCTGTTCCATTAGTCTGAGGGGATAAATCATGGACACATGGCAGGAATACAGTGGCACAAGATGGCATGGCAGCACAGCAGAATATGATGTCAGCAAGGTACGGCAGTATATGTGCATAACTTTCTAAGTGCATATTTTAAGAACAGTATAGCAAAGACAATGGGTGCTGTCAGCATAATCTTGCATTCTTACTTTGTGATAAGGTATGTTACCCTTGCTATATGTCACCTGGGTTTTCTGCATGTACAAATCTAGAAGGTGTGGTGATGGGAGTTGTCACATCTACAAATATCCTGTATACATATCAGAAAGGTGACAAACATCAGTTATGATTATGTAGAGGTGGGCAATTTAGGGATAGCAGCTAGACAAAAGGCCATAAAATGAATAACCACTGCATAGAGAAATCTCATATGGGCATGTCCATAGTGCTGCAAGGGGATATATTTATATTCACACACAGACTTAGCTGATGTGAGATTAGAACCCCTTCCCATCTACTATTACATGCGATAGCTCGCAATACTTACTGCAAGCGCAATGGAGTTTATCTGATATTAGATTGTTTCCGAGCACTCTTAAGGTATATGACATCAGCAGGCCTTGCAGTGGAGGGCAATGTAGAGGCCAGCAGCCAGTCACAAGGTCATAAAATGTATAACCATTGCACAAAGACATCCCATATTGGCATGTATGTAGTGTTGTAAGGGAATATATTAACACACACATGCACACACACACACACACACACACACACACACACACACACACACACACACACACACACACTCACACACACACTTGGCTGATGTGAGATTAGAGCCCCTAACTATCTACTTTTACACACTATAGCTCACAGTACTTATTGTGTGCACCACATGTTACATCTGTTGTATATGTGATTCCAGGCACAATACTTGTGGAGTACAAAAAGTAGCTTTGTGTTGGACTCATGTGTGGCTTGCAGAGTGATATTGCTTAGTACTGCTAGTGTATCTAGTGTCCTAGGAGTGGGATACCTGTTAATATTCAAAGTTCAAAACAGGAGGCCAGCACCAGAATGTTATAGGCACACAAAAACATTTATTTAATAATAAAGTATTATTACTAACATCATACCGGTTTCTACAGACATGCCTTCCACAGTGATAAGACACATGTTAGTATATCAGTACACTCTCATTTATATAGCATTAATAAATAAATAAAGAAACATCTTCCTGTTAAGTCACTTCCTTTAAAGATACAAATGATAAACATAATACATTATATTATAAGTGATCATTAAGTCCCTGGGAGAATAACCTCCCCCAATTTAATAATCCAATATTTTCCTTTTTATTGAGAATGGAATGCCAGCCAAATTTATTACCTCTACCCCCCTGGAGCTTATCTGTAATCATGAAATAGAATTTGGTAGTGCTGTGTGAAGTACAATGCCTGTATAAATCATTAGTTAGTCGTTTATTACATATGTCACCTAGGTGCTCAGACATGTGAATATGTAGGGGCCGGGAGGTTTGACCTATATAAAATGCTGAACAGGTGCATGTTGCTAGATATATAACCCAATCAGTTCCACAATTGCCAAAACATTTTATATCAAATACCTGACTAGTATTTTTACTGGAAAATTGTTTGGACTTGTGTATTTGTTTACGCAATGTACAGTGGCCACATGGGAATGTACCTAGTAACTTGTCCTCAGTTATGATCGGTTGTTGACTAAATGGCCCCCTACTTCCAACCTGTTTAAAGTGTGCAAAATGTGATCCCAACATCTTTCCCCTCCAAAAGGAGAATTTGCATTCAGGTCCAATTGCCTGATACAACTCTTCATTAGCCATTAGCATATTCCAGTTTCTAGACACAACATCCCTAATCAAATTAACATTCCACCCACAGGTTGCAACAAACATAATAGTATCCAAAGTATCCTCCTGTGTTTTGTTCTTGTATTCTAGTAACTGTGTTCTCTCTTGTGTAGTTGCCCAATTACTGGCAGATAGGATATCCTTTTGTCTGTAACACCGAACCTTAAATCTATGGGTTAGGTCCTGTCGAAATGAGACATAGTCCTCTTGTTGTTGTTGCATTGAGCAAATTCTTTTAATATGCAAAAACTGAGATTTGGGTATATTTCGGATTGTGTGGTGTGAGTGCAAGCTAGAAGCAAGTAACAAGTTGTTATACTGGGGATATTTCCTGACTATCTGAGTTCTAAGTGTATCATCCAGATTTCTAATAATTGTAACATCCAAAAAATTGATTTGTTGAATATCATAATTCAATGTGAATTCTATTCCCCATTTGTTGGCATTTAAATACTGTACAAATTCTAACAGATACTGCCTATCTGCTCGCCACACCAACCGTCATGTAAATATCTTCTCCAAATATCAATCTCATTTAAATAGATGTTATGTGTGTCATTGTATATCAGATGTTCTTCAAGATATCCCATAAACAGGTCAGCATAAATAGGGGCAAATGATGCACCCATCGCTGTACCTTGCGTCTGCCAGTAACATTCCCCTTGGAAATAGAAAACATTCTTAGATAGAACATGTTTTTGTGTGCCTATAAAATTCTGGTGCTGGCCTCCTGTTTTGAACTTTGACTTTTATTGGCCGTTTGCACCTGCCATACTTGTGAGGGTTCATTTGAGCTCATACCTGTTAATATCCCTGCTATGTGTATACAGTTACCAGTATAGCCATATGTGGCTGGCGGCAGTTAGGCAAACATGTGGCCAGGGACAATATGGCCTGTCTAAGGCATGCATTGAAACCATTGTACATTAAAACGCCTGCTCACCTGTGTCTGTCTACACGGTGACATTCCGCAGGCATGGGAGTCTGTGGGTGACTGAATTATGTACTGTTGCAGCCTTGGTCTGTTTCCTTTGGACAGCTGTGATGATGTGTAAGTGCAGATAACCTCAGCAGTCCAAGGGTATGTGGAGACATTCTTACATATATATATATATATATATATATATATATATATATATATATATATATAGATAGATAGATAAAGATAGATATATATGTGTGTGTCTGTGTGTGTGTGTGTGTGTGTGTGTGTGTGTGTGTATAACAGGGATGTCTCTTTAAATGTTGCTGTGTGTGTGCATTATGTAAATGTGTTACGTAGATATATGTGGAGACTGTATGCATCATTTTAATTTATATAGCGATATATATATATATATTGGTATCATATGCATATGTGATACACACTGATAGATACACTAATCATGCGTGAGGGGGACAGGGTCAGACAGATATGTATATGTAGCTGTCTGTATGTACAGACATATTTCCATATAGCTGGTCTATATGAGGAAGAGGCAACACACTTATGCTCAAGTTAGCTAAGTGTAGGAGCATGCCCAGTGGGACTGTCAGTACTTACAAGGTGACTCCGGTCCACAACTACCTGCACTCTGGTCCGGGATTTTGTGTGCTGCAGACATTAGCTGCTGCACCTGCTCCTGCAGTACAACACTTCCCTGAAAGTGTCCAAGACGTTCCCTGGATGTGTGCTTTACTTAATATGTGATTGGGGTGCATAATGTAACACCAAACACAGGGTGACAGTCTGCATACCTCTCACTGTACATGTTTTTGCCGAATGTCCGTCATTTTGCCCCATTTGTCTTGCCAGTTCCTCATACATTTGTGGTGTTCAGCTATAATATTGTAAAATGCAGTAACTCAATTATACTAACTACTGCCACATTTAATTAATGCCCTTTACATCCTGCAGCTATTGTATTCTGTTGCAACTTGTTATTATACTAGTCACCTTCTGGTTTCATCAGAGCATGTTTAATGTCTGTCTGTACTTTTGGCCCTTTGTCCCCGCATTCTCTCTGTCTTTGTCAAGCTGTCTTACAATAGCAGACTGAGGGGTATGACAGTCTGTGGGAATACCACCATATGAGTACCTCACATGCAAAAGAGGTGGATGCTGCCAGATTCAAACCATCAACACCATCACCCATGCTAACGTCCCTAGCCAAGTGAACCACACCATCTGCCAAACAAAGAGGTATCATTCCTTACTCAGTCAACAGAATACAGACATACAGTGTCACCCCTGCCTTATGTTATGTGACACATACAATGTGTGGCCAGGCTCTATGTCACAGCTCTGGAATAGGCTGGTCTGCTGATATATCATTGCAGACTTACTGCTGCAGCAGTTGTATAGGAACACTGGTGTGTTGGGGGTGGGAGAAGTACAGCACATGAGCTGCTGGCATAGACAGTAGTGCAAATATCATGTGACCCCATTGTTTAACATCTCCCTTGACTGCTGCAGTGAATATTCCAACCATGAGGCCTAGTGATTATTATGGAACATATACTATTGGACTGGGTATCTGTAGTCCCATGTGGATGTTACATCTCTCCAAATATCTCACTATATCCCCCTGCATACTTGCAGCAGGTCTATACATATGATAGCATATTATAGTATTCCTTACAAGTGGTGTGTAGATGAGTGACTTACCTTGTGAATGCAGTAGTTGACAGAGCTGTAGTTCAGGGCTGACTCTGTCTGATGCATGCAGTACACAGCCAATACATAGTTAGGTACATGTTGTGTGGGTTGCCTGGCATCATTTTTACTATATGTATGCAAGTCGGAATAAGATGTCAGTCCCTAGGACCCTAGGTTGTCAGTGCATATGCTATGCATTGTCTCTGGGCCAAGGCCAGGGCATACTGGACATGCCTATGTCTGCTTACAGGGACATCCTCAGGGGTTTCCTCCTACAAGTTCCCCTGTGTCCCCTTGTGGGTGTGGCTGTGGGGACCTATGCACTGGTGGGGGGCTGTGTATCTCTTCCCTTTTCTGATTCTGCTGCAGCTGTTTCCACAGGATCATATTGTGTAGCATGGCACATACTGTGAACATCTGTGCACATGTGGCTAGAGAGTGCTGCATGGCTTCACCAGATATATTAAGACACTGGAACCATGACTTCAGCAGCCCAAACACATGCTCTATGATATTCCTAGTTTGTGCATTTGCCTCATTATGGCATTCTTCCATGGGTGTGTGTGCATTTCTGATGGGTGTCATCATCCATGGTTCCAGTGCATAGACAGCATCTCCTAGTAAACGGCCATGTGGGATGTCCGCACTAGCAAGCATCTGGTACAGCTGTGATGCATGCCATATATATGGGAGCCATGATAACTGCCAGGGCTGCCAGCACACACATTCATGATAATGCCCTGGGCATTGCACGTGACCTGGCAGTTGATGGAGTGGTATCTCCTGTGGCTGACTTAGATTCTACCCTCCTCAATAGGTGGTGCCTTGATGTGCACATGAGTGCAAGCTATGGAACCCAGTACCTCAGGATAGTGTGCTACATGGCAGAACTGCTACACACTTACTCTCTTCAGGGGTGTGGGGAAAATAAATGTGCTCACTGGCATGTGGTAGCATGGCATCCAGGAACTGGTAGAGTACCTTGGATACTGATGCCTGTGAGGCCCTCATCATGTCCCCAGATGGTCTTTGGAATTTGCCTGTAGCTAGATCTCTAAGAGCTACACATACCTTTCCACTAAGATGGGTTTCCCTCTGTTGGCTCTGGGTCTAAGTTGAGGGCAGCAGAGCTCAGTGAGTTCTTGTACTATGTCAATGTTCACCCTATAGTTCTCTCCTATCTCCAGCTCATGTAGCTCCTGGAGGGTTAACCTGGGCCTGAATATTCTCCTCCTTCTCTGTCAAGGTCTATTGTCAGCAGTAGCAGCAGCAGCACTGACGTCAGCATCTAACACATACAAATGCAGCAGACCTGCAGCAGCCCCAAACATTCCTTCAGTTAAAACTCCCAAGTCTGTACTCCACTGGTGCAGAGTATGGGGGTGAAATCAGATTGCAGGGTGTATACAACCTTTATAGTGCTCTGCTGTAGGTGCTGACTGTGTGATTGGCTACCTATGATGCATTATACCTGCCAAGTACATCATTAATAAGATTTAATGGTCTTAGTTTAAGTGACACAGGGGTCATCAATAATTAACATGCCAATGGCTTTCTCAGCCAATTAATTTTTTTTGACAACCTTCCTCACTCAGCTCAATGGTGCACCATGCAAACACGCATCACAAAAGTGAACAATGCTCAGCAGTCACTGCACATGCACCCCTGAATGGGCATGCTCAGCAAGGTGGTGTAACATGCAAACATGCTGATTCACATGGCCTGGAGCTCAACAAAACTTAAAAGCCTGTGTACACAAACCCCTGCAGAGAGCACAGGGGTGTGCCAGGCAAACAGGTGCAGCTGAATTCCAATGAGCTTACAATTCTTCAGACACCCCCTCTTCGATGTCAGCTACCTCTTCTCTGGACACCAACATGGTTCTGTGCCTACACGGATGGGATCTGCGGACACAGATACCCATTTGTGCTATTGAGTAACCCCACCTCATTTGCATAGGGATCCATTTGCACAACCTGGAAACTACACAATTACAGTCCCTGCCTCGTTGGCAATAGCACTGTTCCTCCATTTTAAGTACTCCATGCAGGGTCCTATAATAGGGCTAATATTACGTTGTTGAAAGACAACAATTTCAAAAGCTCAGAAGAGCGAAATGGACGAATACTGAAACTTTTATTGTGGGGAGCTGCACCCCCCACACCCCCCGATAAATATATATACCAACTTCGAGATTGCACTACAGTGAGGAAAGGGAAATATTCCAATCTTCACTGTAGTGCGATCCCGCAATCCAAACGTCGATATCCTCCGGTTTCGCTTCTGTGCATTCGACATTGTTGTCTTTCGACAATGTAATAGGAACCCCTATAATACTTTACTGTCACATACTACTAAATTTGGTTTTTACAATCTTTTTTATTTATTTTTTTTCATAACAGCATGCTTGCGCACTGCAGAGCACTGTGCAAAAATACAAAGATCATTAAAAAAATAAAATTATTTTAAAGTATTTCCGGTAAGGTTTTTGACACATGGTGGATACGTTTTCACATATCTGTGTCTGCTATCCGATTTCTGTCCATTGAACTATACTTTTGCAGCCCCTGTTGTCTGCTTAAATTCCTGCACATGGAATTTTTCTGTGTACACTATGGACACCAACACAGGGTCTGCAGGACTGCCTACCCACTTGCTGGATCGCTCTACCTCCCACATTTGCATGCAACTCACCTATTTATGAGGTGATTTACATGACATGGATACTTCCATGTTGTCATGTGCATGCATGCCACCCAGCTCTGTTTTCTGGATTGTAAACCTGCTTACTTTCATGTGTGCCACAATGCCTACATGGAAAAAAGTCCATGTAGACTTTATTAAATTCTCGCCTTAATCTTATATTTCCACAATATAATCAATTAGCTTCTTCTTTTCCCAACATTATCCACTGCCCTCAATTGTGATGCCATTCTTAGATTAGATACTCTTTCTATTCTGATATTTCATCCTACTTTTACATGCACTAGTTTACAGTACATTGCATTTCTTTGCTTTGGAATGCATGCCAGAGATGGGCCACCATTTTTTCTTATCTTTTAAAATGTTCGTATGTCAACCATCTTTCCTTCTTTGACATTTTTTTTCATGCCATTTGCATTCAGCCTAGACTTGATGTTTTCAAGCTCAACTTAGATATATGGATGGGAAACAGAAAATTTATCCCAGGACTGCCCCCTGTACTACCAATGGACATATCCAGCTCTAAAATGCTTTATCTCATGTGTGGGTCCCCTCAAATTATCTATGGTATGATTCCAGTTATTCTTATGAGGGGTAAAATATAATTATTGACCATAGGATGGGCAAAGCCAATTGGATAGGTTAATTTAAGCACAAAAATGGAACCTGGCTATGATTAAAATGACCCACAAGGGCAGCTAGCCTATTACTTACCTATGAACCGTGGAACCCATGATCTCTTTCAAAAGTTAAGACTAACAATAAAATAAATATATCTGTCTATCCTTAGCGTACATTGTTGAGAAAGTGCATATATTTACTTACCGGTCAATATTGCTGCTTAACCATGGCTTGCCTCTACAGACAGTCATAGTTACAATTCTTCTGACTAACTCTTAGAATTTGCTCCTTGTCATGAAATTAACAATAAGATCAGCAAGAATATACAAAGAGCAACTCAGTTCATTTAATTTAATTTTAATTTAGTTTAGTTAAATTCAGTTTTATTTATAGTTAACACACGAGTTATAAAATATGTGGTCAACTTGTATGGCCCCATTTCAGTTTTGCAGTGATGACATAAGGGAAAGTCAAGAAAAAATATACATAACCATGTAACAACAACTAAACAAAATTGTAATGCACAAAATACATAAAAACAGAAAACCTTTTATTAACTATGTTTAGTGCTTCCATCTCATAGAGACATCCGCAGACATTGCTCATGCCAGTTTTAGGAAATAAAAATGGTCTAAAATTGTGTTTGATTAAATATAAAAGAAGCAGTGACATTTATTATATGGGCGAAGTTTATTCCTATACCTTCTGCAGCCACAGCAACTGAGATAATGAGCTATATAATCACTGTGTCATGGATGGATGGAAATATTTCTTAGAACTGTCACTTGCCAGCAATGATGATACATATTTTGATAAAATTTCATAAAAAATCAAATGCATTAAGGCCATTCACCATTTGTGTTTAAAGCCCAACCGCCAGGCAGCAGACCAGCCCAGCCCAGAACACTACTATAAACTATGCAAACACCTTCCCCTCTGGTTTTTCCCACACTCTACACCACCGGTGTAAACAAGCGAGAAACGTTTAACACTCACAACAGTAAAATGATAGGGGCTGCAATCGCTATCATACAACAACTTGTGGAAGAAGCTGAGGGTGGTGAGGATGTGAATGTTGTTAACCAACCCACAGTGAGGAGACAGAAAAGAGTGTACAGACCCAGTGTAGCCTAGCAGGGGCTACATGAGCTACATGAGCTGGAGATAGTGGAGAGCTATAGGGTGGACAGGGACCTCCTACAGCAAATTGTTGAGCAAATTGTTGAGCTGTGCTCGCCATACCTGTCACACACACCTGTCACACAGAACTAACAGAGGGGAACCCATCCCAGTGGATACCAAGGTATGTGTAGGCCTAAGAATATTAGCTACAGGTACCTTCCAAAGTCCAATTGAGGATATGATAGGGATCTGACAGGCATCAGCATCCAGAGTACTCCACCAGTTCCTGGATGCCATGTCAGCACATGTCGGTGAGCACGGTGAGCTGTGAGGCATTGGCCAGTAATATGCAACTATTCCACCAACTAGCAGAATACCCAGAGGTAGTGGGTGCTATATACTGCACGCACATATGCATCAAAGCACCACCCAGTGAGCGGGGTAGGGTCTACATCAACCACAAGGGCTTCCCCTATCAACTGCCAGGTTGTGTGCGATGCCCAGGGCATAATAATGATTGTGTGTGCTGGCTGCCCTGGAAGCTATCATGATTCCCACATCTGGCATCTTACGCAGCTGTACCAGAGATTTGCCAATGGGGACATCCCTCACAGTTAACTAGTGGGGGATGCTGGATAAGCACTGAAGCCATGGCTGATGACACCCATCAGAAATGCACACACTCCTGAACAAGAACTCCATAATGAGGCACAAACACAGACCAGAATTATAGTAGAGCATGTGTTTGGGATGCTTAAGTCACGGTTCCAGTTCCTGGACACATCTGGTGGAGCCTTGCAGTACTCACCAGCTACATGTACCCAAATTGTCCTTGCATGTGCCATGCTACACAATATGATCCTGCAGAAACAGCTGCAGCAGGAACAGCACGGGGCAGAGCCACACAGCCCCCCACCATTGCCAAGGCCTGCACAGGCACAGAGTGACTCAGAGGAGTAACAAACTAAGCCTGCCCCAGCAGGCAGAAGGAGGTGTGCCCAGTATGCCCTGGCCTTGGCAAAGAGGCAACACATAGCACATACACTGACACAGGAGGGACCCAGGGAATAACACCTTTCTCTGATTCTCACATACAGTAAAAGGGATGCCAAACATTACACCACCTGTGCTCAATCATGTGTAGGGAGCGTACTATGTGCATCCAACATAGGCAGTCCTGCAACACCACCCTCAGTACTGGGACACCCACAAGGTAAGTGACCCACACATGCCAGTCAGGGTGGTTCACATACCCAACAGTCACAGCTAGCAGGACAGGTGTAGACAAACACAAACAAAGGCTGTGTTATGGCATATGAATGAGGCCGATGTGTGACCTCCACCCCAGGCCTACACAGACACACTACAGCAGATCAGGCAGTGGGATGTCAGTTTTGATGGGTAGGAAATCAGAAACTAATATGTAGGTAAATCAAAGCTAAGATCTGTAGTACACTGGTATGCCTCTAGTCAGCATGATAGGTAAGACTACAGAATGAAATGGAGTACCTGACACACCAGTACAGTCATAGCAAATGTGTACAAGTTTCAGGTGTGCCCCCCATCCTTCATAGACATGTAGTAACAGTCAGGTGTGCCCCCCCCAATTCTATGTAGAAATAGTCAGGTGTGCCCCCCATCCTACCTAGAAATGTAGTAACAGTCAGATGTGCCCCCCCAATCCAGTGTAGAAATATAGAAATAGTCAGGTGTGCCCCCCATCTAATGAAGAAATGTAGTAACAGTCAGGTGTGCCCCCCAATCCTGTGTAGAAATGTAGAAATAGTCGGGTGTACCCTCCCATCCAATGTAAAATGTAGTAACAGACAATGCCAAATGATCGATGGATACCCTGCTGAAACAGTATGCTACCTGCATGTGTACAACACATAGGTCAGCACTGCAGTACAGACTACCTGGACTTGATCCACACATTCAATACAGAAGGGCATACTGGGCATGCTCACACACTTAGAGAAATGAAGGCAATGTCAGTCAACAACATACTGAAAGGTCATATTGGGCATGCTCACACACAAACACATGAAGACCATGTCTGCAAACACCAGTGGATTAGACATATCTGGCAGTTGCAGATGTTAGTGCAGACACTCCTCAGTATGCACCACACATGCTTTGCACACATAGTGGACAGGAATACAGACATATATCTAAGAACAACACACTATAATAAGCCAAAGGTAGAAATACATAGATGTGTAGAAGAGGGTGACTGTGACAAGGAGCCATCCAGGCCTGTCCCACACAGCACACAGCCAAAGGGCCACAACCACATGAGGTTCAGATGTCACTCACTGTAGATACTAGCCACTGGTATCTGTCAGCATTACAAACTATGTGGTGCATGTGCTAGCTGTGCAACATGACTGTGCAAGGAAGTAGTCATCTAGCAGCTGTATACACATACCTGTGGAATATGACCCTGTGTGTGCCCGCATGTAGTGTGTCAACCTCTAGATGAATGGGGTTATGGCCCATGCACACACACTGCCCTCTCAATAGCCCTACTATGACAAGCCTGCTAAGGTTATCCACTGTAAAATACACCTTTTGGAGAGTTGCAGCCCAGTAATCTCTGTGGCATGTCCCATAAATGCGTACTGCTGTAATGTGATAATCTAGTTAGGTAGGAGTTCCAGTCCCAAACATAGTAACTGTATGTGTGCGTGTGTGTGCGTGTGTGCGTGTGTGCGTGTGTGTGTGTGTGTGTGTGTGTGCGTGTGTGCGTGTGTGCGTGTGTGCATGTGTGTGCATGTGTGTCCATGTGTGTGTGTGTGTGTGTGTGTGTAAGTGTGTGTGTGTGTCTGTCTGTGTAGAAAGCAATGCTTCTTAGGGTAGTCAAACTCCCTACAACTCAAATGCTCTACATTGGTAAGGCTGCTGATGTCATCCACCTAGAAATACACCTCTGGGAAGTTTATAGCCCAGTAATCTCCATAGCACATCCTGTAACTGCATACTGCTGTAGTGTGATTAATTAGGTCGGAGTTCTGATCCCAGACTTGACAAGTGCGTGTCTATTTGTGTGTGTGTCTGTCTGACTCTTTCTATGTAGAGAACAATGCTTTTTAGGGTAGTCACACTCCCTACAATTCAAATGATCTACTTAGGCAAGGCTGCTGATGTCATCCACCTAGAAATACAGCTCTGGGAAAATTGTAGCCCAGCAATTTCCATAGCATGACCTATAACTGCATATTGCTGTAGTGTGATACATTAGTTAGGTAGGAGTTCTAATTCCAGACTTGACAAGTGCATGTGTGTTTGTGTGTGTGTCTGTCTGTGTAGACAACAATGCTTTTTAGGGTAGTCACACTCCCTACAATTCAAATGCTCTACTTTGGCAAGGCTGCTGATATCATCCACCTAGAAATGCATCTCTGGGAAGGGTGTAGCCCTACATCTCTGTAGCACATCGTATAACTGCATACTGCTGTAGTGTGATAGAATAGTTAGGTAAGAGTTCTAATCCCTGTCCTGGCAGTCAGTTTTGTGTGTGTGTGTGTGTGTGTGTGTGTGTGTGTGTGTGTGTGTGTGCGTAGAGAGTAATATATTTTGGCTAGTCGCACTCACTTCAATTCAAATGCCATACTTTTGCATTCCTGCTGATGTCATTCACTTTGAAATACACCTTTGGGGAAAGAGAACTCCAGTAATCTCTATGGTGCATCCTATAACAGCATCCTGCTGTAGTGTGCTATAGAACTCTGACACTGACATGGCACTGGTGGATGTTTTGTGTGTGTTTCTATTTTTGTGTAGGGACCAATGCAGTTAGGATAGTCACACTCATTACAATTCAAATGCCCTACTTTGGCAATCCTGCTCATGTCATTCACTGTGAAATACACCTTTGGGGAAAGAGAGCTCCAGTAATCTTCATGCTGCATCCTATAACAGCATCATGCTGTAGTGTGATATAAAACTCTGGTAGGGGTTCTATTCCCACACATAGCAGTTGCGGATTTTTTGTGTGTGTTTCTATGTCTGTGTAGGGAGCAATGCATTTTAGGCTAGTCACACTCAGTACAATTCAAATGCCCTACTTTGGCAATCTTGCTGATGTCATTCACTGTGAAATACACCTTTGAGGAAGGAATACTCCAGTAATCTCCATGGCGCATCCTATAATAGTGTAGTGCTGTAGTGTGATATACTAGTTAGGTAGGAGTTCTAATCCAAGGCATGATAGGTGTGTGTGTTTGTGTGTGTGTGTGCATGTGATGAGTTTCTCTGTGTTTGTCATATGTATCCTGTGTGGAGGTAGTTTTGAGTGTGTAATAACTGGACTCATTGCAAACTTCTTATATGGTGGGCCAAGTATATATATCAAAATGTCCACCATACAGGGATAACACATGTGAAATAGCCAAGAGGCTGAGGTGGAAAGCCATATCCCTAAATGTGACATCAATACCAGCTGAACAATGTTAGCAACCCTTGTATTACCCAGGGAACACTCTCAACCCTTGTCTCATACATACACCCACACTTGCCTAGGCAACAGCTGCTATATTGGTAGTATCCTGCATATTACCCACAGATAGTAACCATGGTGTGATTGCAGTAGGCTACAGAGAGCAAAGCACCCTATACATCAGTTCAATAGGCATGTTCATGCCGACAGTGAACCTCCCCCATGTTCCCCACTGGACACCTGCAACACCTGTGGTGCCATCACATGTGACCCACAGAGGACATACCATGCCTGAAACATAAGCCCTGTATGGACAGATGCCACTGACACCAGGGAATTCCAGTATCATGCTATCAGTGTAGGTGCAGGGTCAACCTGCTGTCAATTAACAGTTCCCGCCACATGAGGCCAGGACTGGCACATCTGATGATAACAATCTGTGTACACAACATGGGCCAGACACCCCAGGTACAGTTCCACATGTCACAATACATGCATGTGGGAGCTGTGCATATCTCAGACACTGTCCATATCATGGACTAAGGAACACATACATGGCAAGCAATGCACAGCATAGGCCACATGCAGTAGTCACCCAGGTGACTGGATGGTGAATACAATACCTACCTTTGCGGGCAAGTCCAGACACTACACCCCTGAGCCATATTGCAGATCATTGTAATGTGGCCTGATGACAAGGTACACTCATCACCTTGCCTTGTACAGCCATCTGGCACCTTCGACCACAACACACCCGTGAAGCAGTGCACTCATGCATGTCAGTACTGGCACCCATGTCTGTGTGTGTGGTGTATGATGCATATGACCACATTCACACTCACTACAACCCCCACTGGCATACTGAGGCATGCTGTCTGATGTCAGACACCTCCACATACCCTTTGCACATATAACCTCCATATGACCCCTGCAGTGCATGCAATACCTTCACAGTACTGTGTTGTGGCAATACCACTAGTGATGAGTTGTATTCCTGGCCCTGACAAGTGTGTCTGTGTGTGGGCATCCCTGTGAGAGTGTGGCTGTGTTGACGCTGACACCTGTTCATGTGGACAGGCATGTGTACTACACTTACCACATAGCTACCATATCCCTGTTGCAGATGTCACTCACCATCACATATACATTCTGAGGCCTCCCCAGCATGTAACCTATGTGGCACATCCAATAACTGCATGTACATGTGATAGCACTACGTAGTCATCAGGGGTTTGATACTCTGTACTGGTAGGTGTGCGACACACACATACTTAAGTTTTACTCTCCAACCCCTCCCTGGCTTTTCTGTGCCTCTGCCTGCCTCTCTCACTCCCTCTCCGGTAGATGTGGAGACTTACACCTACATTGCTTAGGCAGCAGCATGTGTACTTTAAGTGATTCTCAGGATCAGCTGATGGCCTCTGCACAAATTACAGCCCTCCTCTAGCTGATTGCACATGGAACAGCTGTGGTAACATTCCCATAGCCAATTGCATGGAAACACACACCAATATCTAGGAACATCATGTTGGTGTTGGGACTTTCATTCACTGTGAGCAGAAACACGATCTGTTGTTTGGCAAACAGCATCTCAGATAGATTGCGGACTTACTTCTAATAATATAGACTGTGGAAACAGGCCAGCACACAGGAGGGGGATGTGCCTGACCTGACTACAGACTGTATGTGCTGCTATACTGCATTTGGAGTAATGTTGGTTTAACAGGGTGGGTGTGGATTTGGCTGTCCTACATGTTTTCATACCTGCCATGTCAGTGCTATGTTTATGAGCGAACACCCATCTGTAGGGTCATCTGCAGACTGGCCAGTGTATGGTGCCTTTTGTTTCAGGTGTTACCCACATATCACCTATCTGTGAACTGCAGAAGGTAGTGTTAGGATTGCAGTCTGTAGATGGTGACAGCCATGAGAGTTACTGACTTCATATCCCTCATAGGACATATGTTGCAACAAACCCTGTTAGAACAGTAAATGCATGAGGTTATCACAGCAACATGCCAATATTGGCCCTGTGTATGTGCCTCCAGCCACAACCCTGTCAACCTTTGTGCATATGTCATGCAGTAAGGGTGCATATGTGCTGTACACCATAATTAGTGCCATCATATCTGACAACAAGCCAGTGCGATGTCAGACTGCTACATATGTTATGTATAGTAGGGTTATATCTGATGACATCACCTGGACATTCTGTGGTTGTGTGTACACTACTGAGGTCTGTGTATGTAAGGTGAATGTCGACAGTGTGGGTATTGATAATATGTACATTAACCTGTGTACAGACTGTGGTAGATGTCATTGTTCTTGGTCCCGTTCTATATGATGTTACATGCTGCTCTACTGTATCTTACCCTATCTGCTTACATGTTTGTAGGGCCATACACACACATGTCCCATACCACAGACAGGCATCAGACCACACTGTGTAGTGGACCAGTATATGTAGGGTTAGTGTGTGAGTGGCACATATGAGGATGGTGTTGAACAAATAGCCCATATACTGTAATATAATGGTAGCGTACCATACGTGACTGTGGCTGTGTTCACATTGGCTCTGGTTATGCACCTTCACACTGATGTATTGTACTCTGTGCTGTGACATGTCTGTAGAGCCTGCTATGTATGCAGGTACATGTGCATGCCCCAATAGGAAATGTTCAGTGGGGCTGGGGCCATATATCTGTGGGCTTCACCTACACAATACATCTGTGCCCTTATGCACTCCAGAGGCCAGTGTATATAGCGTGGTATATGGCCCTGTATTATTGAGCCTATGGGGGGATGCTCCATAAATAACCTAGGCTGTTACAACATGTGGGGGTATCAGGGGTGAGCTGCCTTAAGATATCTGGATGTACATTACCATACAATTCACCTATATTTAAATTAATAACATAAATCCTCAATTATCTCTGTAACTTCTTGTACTCACTTCAAATCCTTACTAAAATCACACTTAAAAACTTGCCAGATATACCTTTTCAACCCCCTTTTAATACCATACACTCCACCAACCCAGTACCTCTCTCGGCCCCCTATCAACAACCTACTCTTAGCAAGCTTGACTACTCATGTCCCCAGCTACATACCACATAGTACTAACCTCTTGTAGCAGCAACTGCTAATGACTGTTATGTACCTCAAAAACAGATTGTATCAATTGTTCACTGATGAATCTCAGCTACATTTGTAACCAGGTTTAGTATGTCACCTTATTTTAAAATTGTACTATGTTCTACAGCTGTTTTACATCTATGTTTTATTCTTGTCTTACATCCTCAGCTGGATTAATGTCTAATATTTTAAATGCTATGTTTTTTAACTGTATAATGTAAGTAATACTTAATGTGGAGCTTTTCTCCCCGAGCCTCTGTTGAAAACAAACCTGTGACCAGTCGGACTCTCCCGGTCAACAAATGTAAATAAATAAATAATAAATGCAGGCCTACTGCCTCCTGCCATACAGACTGTTCTGTTTGTCAGTGTGCTTGTGATGTTGTTAGTTATGCCTTGTTGTGTAACAATTACATCCCATTGTGTCAACTGAGGTCTTTACCACCTAGTGATTGTGTACAGAGTGTAGATAGAGGCTGCTGGACTATACACCTGCATTACTTACTGTTGATTGTTTGGTATCTTGTGGCCCAGTCTGTCTTTACTATTGTACTGTTTAAAGGGCTTGGCCTGGACAGCAACATTTATAAACCTTTACAGACTACTGTATTAGTATAACTGTTTCACAGTTGCACTACTCTGTTTATATGGATGTCAGTGTCTGAACAGCTATATGACATGGCATATACAACTGTAATAGTACACAAATAAAGGTTTTCCATTTATGCAAACCTGTGTGTGGTGTTATATCCTATGACCTCTCTGTGGGTATATGTTGCAGACAACGATTGTGATTTGTATGGGTGGCTCATACAGTGGCCAGTTGTTAAGATGTTAACTGTAGGCATAGTGGCTGTTCCATATTGTGTGCACCTAATACACATGTATCTTACTGTACATATCACTGCATGTGTATGTGTAGTCACATATATCTATATATATATGTATATCTGTATCTGCATATATGTGTCTCTGTATATGTATCCTAGGGATGTTGATAGCTTCCACATTGTACATTTCCTATGGGAGCCAGACTGTACTACATGATATGATATTGATACCAGCCTGACATCATACAGGTAGGATGTAGTACTGTTAACATCTTGTGCCCATGTCATGTCAGGTCCTAGTTATGGGATCTGAAACACTTGGTAGTGTATTGCAGGGTGGACGAGTTTGGCTGTGTGGGGGTATACTTATTCGTACAAGCCATATATTGCTTGAGGCCTCTCAACCCCATTAACGGTGCATGTGGACATATATGTTGTAGTTATTTTCCCATTTTTATCTACAGTTGTATGTCTGTATATACATATATATATATATATATATATATATATATATATATATATATATATATATATATATAGCTACTTACATAAATATAACTATGTCCATATATACCGATATAGATATATATATATCTGCTTACATATATATAACTTGCTGTATATATTTAGACATATAGATGTAGACATATGTATCTATAGATGTTGGCATTTGTATATATATATATATATATATATATATATATATATATATATATATATATATATATATATATATATAAACAGATATGTTGCATCTGTTTAGATATTAATATATTTGCACACACACATACATCTACATGTTGGAATAAATTCTCTGTACTGTTGAATGATGGGGCTGGATATGTTTGTGAATATATCAGGGTTATGTATATCTGACATGGCTTAATGTAAATAATTTTGTCTATGGTGTGCAGGGTCCTGTGTTTGAGCCTTGCAGAGACTGTTTATTTTGTTGCTGGGCAGAACAAGGTCCATTAGATACAGAGTGATTAAGGCACTTTTGAGCAGTTGTAAGCGGGTTTGTTTGATATTGCGCAAAGGTAAGCACTGCTAACTTCCGGTTACAGTTTCTTATACTCAGCTTCTAAATTACTTAACCAGTGTAGGTATTGCTTACCCTGTGCAGATAGGCTTAAAACCGCTTACTGCTGCTTAAAAGTGCTTACTCCCATGCTAATTTCCTTAAAAGAAAAGAAAAAGAGGTTGATAGGAAAGTGATGAAAAAGAGGCACAAAGAGGGAAAGACAGTAGGGAAACTATCCAGGGATGTGCAGGAAGGGTGTAGGGAAGGTCCATAGCTGCCCATTTCTTCTACAGCAACAGCTGTGCATATACATTGAATTTGGATGTGGATTTGGACAATCAACCCACTGGGAGAGGGTGAGGACAACAATAATAAGCTGTGTTGCCAATTAGACCGGATTACATGTGTCCAGTGGACACATGTGCAAAATGGACAGCTATGTATGGGGCCTGATTTTTTGTGGGAACAGATTGGTCTTTTTTTTTCAGGTGAGAGTGGGATGTTGAGGAGGGGTAGTAGGTAAATTTGGGGAAGTAGGTTGGGTAAGTTAACAGACAAGACAAACAAGATGCATACAGGGGCAGTATATGACACATGTGGGTCGTTAACACCTTGATGGGGAGGGGCGTTCGGAAATTGGATGCCCATGAGCCCTCTAGTAGAAACAGTGGGACTGAGGTCCCCAATCATGGGCAGTCACCACTGTACCTTCACAGCCCCAATGGTGGCTGTGCTGGGTGCTGAGTTGCAGAGCCAGACTGATGTTCTAGTTGCGACATGCGGCTCTCTAACTGGTGTAGAAGTTCACCAAGCTGCTAGTTGATCTCTCTATGCACCACGACCCCGACCTAGCAATGGGTGACAGGTGCCTATCATGCCCACTCCCAGGAGGGCAAGCCCCAGCCTCTGAAGCGGTTCCACCCAAAAGGGGTGCAGGACCAATGGACAGGGAAGTCCCAGGTTGGGCCCCAGATATGCTGGTGCTCACTGCCATGGCCAGCTGAGGTGGGACAGGTGGGTCTGCTGGCACCGGCCTTCCAAAGCATGCTATAGTGTTTAGATTTCAATATCATATGCGGGATAGTAATAGTCAACACATTCCAGGGTTGGGTATAACAGCATGCATAGATATTCCCTTTAACCCAGCCACCAGATATGGAACAATTGCATAGCAAACAGAACACATGCATATATGGGACCACAGTGGTAATAAGAAAAGCATGCAGGTTCATTGATGGCACCATGCCACCAATGTTGGAATAATTCAATATAGCACATGCATGGGAACAGTTAAAATATTTATCAAACAATTGGACATTATCAGAACATAGCTGTCATTACATACCAGTTGGGGTGGGTATGTTGATTATTGTTGGAGATATGGTAGGGGGAGAGAAATATGTCAATTAATAACTAGTATATTCCTGTAGTCAACATTACTTTCCCAGTCAGTGCTATCTGTACCTTGCTAGTCTTACTACACTACCCTATAGCCTTCATTTTGACAGTGATATGACTGTCTTCATCATTACACATGAGCTGGTTTTACCTGTAGTATACATCTCTTACCTGGTATACCTGTGGAGGGAATGTTTAACACTAACTGTTTCTACACATACTGCCAGATTCCAGGTTGATGTTGTGCACATAGCTATCCAACTCTTTCTGCACATACTCTGGCCATGTGTTGACCACATGCTGGTGTGCCAGGACATATCTAGAATATTGCCCTCTTCCACCTTTAGTTACCTGACACACACATGTACATGCTTTCCTACACAGTTATATTATGTAGCACAGTGTGGGTGACAGTGATCAGTGATACTTTATTATTCAGAAAAACTGCAACACTCACAATTCCCTACAATACGAGTGAACAGTACCAGTACAGGTTATAATGTACTTTATTTCTCAGCACAGTGTTCGTATCCGACGTACCTGTGGTAGAAATGTTTGTTAGCACTACCTGACTGTTGCCACACAAACTTCCAGATTACACATTAGTATTTTGCACATACATCTCACTCTGTTACTGCACAAACTCTGGTCACAGCTTGACAACACTGGAGTGTAGATAGGACTGTCAGAAAAATTTGTATTAATGTGTGTATGCTTAATGCTAATTAGAAGCTACGTGAGTTAACACGTTTTTCATTCTATTTTATATGCACTGTTTTATATAAATTGAATTTCATATGAGACCGAAAAGATGCTTTTTGAAACTGCAAGATGCCCTCATACCTAGTAATTGCTAGCACAGCAATATCCATGTTTATGCCTTTTGGGAATGTACTTGAGAAGCAGGTGCTTATCTGCTAGGGCAGGAGTGAATGAATGAACAATGCTATATCCTGTAAATGTAATGATTCTAAACAATCAGCTCTGTTCAAAGTATGAGAACATGTACAGCTGCAGAAGCTTAGAGATAATGTAGACAAAGGATTATTAGAGAAATGAACTGCTAGCTTTGTGCTTGAATTAGCCATAGTACCTTGAATGGTAACATTACATGTATCTAACCGGTGGTAACCAAGGCCACGTTGTTTTCCTTAGGAAGTTTCTCACAAAAATTGATAAATCAGCAGAAATTCATGAGATTAATTGTCAATAAGTGATAATGATAAGACTTGTGATTTGTTACGTCAGCTTGGTAGGCAATGTCTTATTAGAAAGTGTATAAAAATGAAAGTATTTCCTGTTTCTAGTTAGACAAACTCTGTAATAGCACGTTTTTGTCTCCTTGCTGCAAGATTAAAGTGCCTTAACCTGAACCTACCGTGTTTTGATCATTTTTAAAGTATATTTTTCTTTTGACAGTTTGGTCCTTCGGACTGGAAAGTACCTCTCGCTCTAGGCCTAGGTCAGAATTGGGCCCAGCGACATGTACCCGTACAGAGAAGCGGCCAAATCAGCTATTCTGTTTTGAAAGACCTCCGACTGAATTGTCGTTCGAAAGAGGCCAGCCACTGTTTCTGATCTGGGATTGGAGGACGAGTCAACGATCTGGTGGATCAACTCACGGAGGGTCAGGTAAGGAGGAATTTACCTTTTTCTGTTTTAGATCAGGGACTAGATACAGAACTTTTTGTCAGGGAGATTTGCATGCTCAGATCAGGGACAAAAGATTACTGTCTTGTCATAGATCAGGGAAACAGAATAGGTAGACAGTTATTCTAGATAAACTGTTAAAAGGTGTAAAATTGTAGTACCACGTGATAAGAAGGGTTACGTAACAATTTACAGCTTAGCTAAGGCAACATGGGAAATCAGTGCACGAAAAGTTCCCGAGACCCGCCCCTAACCGAAGACATGAAATATATGCAATTACAGCGTGCCGATAATGTTAAGTACTATACGAAATGGATTGATAAATACAAATTTGATGGTAATTTAGATAAATCTTCACTTATTAAACTCGTCAGACAACTTAAAACAGACACGAAAGGTCAGCTAAAAAAGCAACGGCAATTAGGAGTCCCTCAGGCACACAGGCGGCTGGAGGAAGCAAATCGCAGGGAACAAAAGGTAAAAAATTCAAAAGCAATGTTCTTACACAAAGAAGATAATAACTTGGTAATAGCAACAGCCCCTCCTCCGCCCCCTCCGCTTCCCTTACCAGAATATGAAGCGAGTGGACAAGCTGATCCACCTCCGCTATATCCAGCTGTTCCTGCAAAATCAAAACCATTTGTCAGGGATCCTATCGAGACTAGGTCTCGAACATGTAATTTGAGAGGGGAGATTGAATTATATGAAATAAATGCAAATTCACAAGCTATGAGTGAGGAAGAGATATGTCCACTCATAGAAGTACCAAATCCACAGGCAGGACAGGATCCGACTTTTTTAGTTTATAGACCGTGGGCACTGGAAGATATCCAGAAAGCCACAGAGGGAATTCCCCATCCGAAAGTTAATTTTAGAAAATTCTTAGAAGACTTACAGGGCATGAGGTTAAGTTGCCATTTGAATGGAGAAGAAGTAGAAAAAATAGTTAGGCAAATTGTAGGTCCAGATTGGCACATGATCAGTGGCAACTGGAATCCCCGTGACGCAGAGCTCAGACCACTCCCACATATTAATGCAGAACTGGACAACAGAGTAAAAGGTCTGACAGACTGAATCTCTGAAAAATGGAAGCCTAGGGCTGATTGGACTTGCATTAGTCAATGCATACAACAAGAAGGTGAAATTGTTGATAGATATTATGCTAGATTATTAGAATGTTTTAATAACCATTGTGGAATGCAAGTACCTGAAGATCAAACGCATGATTCCCCATATGAGCAACAGCTAAAGAATGCATTCTTAAAAGGCAGTATTACCCCCATTAGCAGCTTTGTTATGAAGTACATGGTAGATCATCGTACAAGTAGATTACAGTCATTACTTGAATATGCAAGACATGCCAAAAGGCATTTTAATAGCAAAAAGAAAAAGAAACTCAAGTATTTGCAGTAGAAGATGGGTCAGAGGTTTTTGTAGTACAGACCGGGAAGAAGAGTAAGAAAAATACCCAGGGAAACAAACAATCTGATAAACGATAAGAAGATTTTGAAGAAAGAAAGAAAAGGGGTGAATGTTTTAAATACGGGAAAAAGGGACATTTGGCAAGGGATTGCAGGCTAAATAAGAAAGTAACTACGGAAGATAAAGAGGGTGAGGAATGACTATATGATAGTCAGGAATCACTGGATAAGAATAAACAGGTAAAGACAAACGCAAATGTGGTAGCAAGGGTAGAGGATGCGACAGAAGGGATAGAGGATGTACATGAATTCATAGATGATGAAGAAAATGAAATTTTGGACTTAGCATTATTGAGCCTAGAGCTCTACTTAGCAGACACAAAACCAGAAGTTACGCTTCTGGTAGAGGGGAGGGAAGTAACATTTCTGTGTGACTCAGGGGCTTCACAGATCCTGATACATCCTTCCAAACTCCCAGAAGTTTCAGAATCACCAGATTACATACTAGTGAAAGCAGCAAATGGACAGCTGTATCGGGAGCCATTCTCCCATGACATAATAATAACTGACCCCGTATCAGGAATGTCCCAGAAAAGCAAAATTGTTGTTTCTGCAAAATGCCCAGTCAATCTCTTGGGCAGAGACTTGATGCAGATATTTGGCATAGCCGTAGTTCCAACCATGCAGGGTATGGAATCACAGCGACAAATGGATACATTTGTAGTGCGACCGGAGGGTGAAACATATTATTGGTACAGCCAGGACTTAGTTTCAACTGGTCCAGGGGCAGTAACCGAAGAACTGATGAACATAGCCATCAGTAAATCCCCCTCCCTTGACACTGACAAACAGCATCTGTTGCATTGTACTCTATATTACTGTAATAGACCAGGACCTGACAAAGAATATGAGCAAGAGTTGTTTAAAAACCATGCTAATAGGCTAGTATTATGAAATTTGTACTGGGATACAGAAGGAAACAGTGTAATAAGCTGTTCATTGCCCCAGGAAATTTTAGCACTTTACAAATCTAATCGATTGCCACATGTGAGCTTAACTAAAAATAGAAATTTGAAGTGGGCAGACTTAGGAGAAAAAGTCACGAGGTGGGAAAAACAGACAGAGTTAGAACTCTCTGAACAAGGAGTACAAAAGCAAAAATTTAATTGGATAACACAGACACACCCAGCTGTGCACTCACAGGCAAGTGAGGATAGCTGAGTATTACTCTTATTGGAGGAAGAGGAAAAAGCCTTACGAGACATACCAGAGACTCTCTGGTCAACAGGGAAATCAGATGTAGGACTTATTCGTACAGCAGGACCAGTTACTATTACGCCAAAATCAGCATTTAGACCTCAGAAAAGACAGTATCCCTTGAGAAAGGATGCAGAGATAGGGATCAAACCTATAATAGCAGCCTTACTTAAGGAAGGAGTCTTAATAGAATCTTCCGATTCACCATGTAATACACCCTTATTTCCTGTTAGGAAAACAAACGGGGAGTGGCATATGGTCCAAGATCTGCAGGCTGTAAATGACGCAGTCATACCCAGGGCACCAACGGTGCCAGATCCACACACCTTATTAAATGATTTGCAACCTCAACAGAAGTATTTTTCTGTGGTAGATATTAGCAATGCATTTTTCTCTATACCGATACACCCAGACAGCCAATATTGGTTTGCATTTACATTTCAGGGGAAACGGTATACATATACGAGATTACTACAGGGATATTGTGAAAGTCCAATGATATTTGCACAAGAAATGGCAAGTAACCTGACGGGATTTGTCCCACCGAAAGGTAGTCAGATTTTACTTTATGTAGACGACATTCTGCTGGTAGCCCCCACCCAGCAAGAATGCAGAGAAGATACCATAGCATTATTACAATTTTTAGCCACTCAAGGACATAAGGTAAACAAGAACAAACTGCAACTTTGAAGAAAATAGGTTAAATCCCTGGGATATGTAATATCCAAAGAGGGCAGAATATTAGACGAAGACAGGAAAATGGCAATATTACAAGCACCTAGACCAACTACCAAGAAGGAAATGATGTCCTTCCTGGGAACTGCTAACTTTTGTCGGAGTTGGATACCAAATTATGCTTTGGAATCTGCTCCGCTGACTAATTTGATATTCAAAAAGCCGATGGCAGTACAGGATTTATTACAGTGGACACCAGAAGCAGAATCAGCTTTCTGAAAACTGAAACAATTGATAGCATCTTCCTTAATTTTAGGATTACCAAACTATCATAAGCAATTTTTCCAAACTGTAGACTGTAAGCAAGGTTATATGACATCAGTGTTAACACAACAGCATGGGGACAAACAATGCCCCATAGCATACTATTCATCACAGTTAGACCCAGTGGCATGGTCCTTGCCCCACTGTGTACAAGCAGTAGTCGCAGCTGCAATGGCAGTGCAGGCTTCAGCCTCAGTAGTATTGTTCCACCCTCTCACATTGAGAGTGCCTCATGCAGTCGCGATTATTTTACTGCAAGAAAAAGTAGCATATCTTTCTCCTGCTAGACATCTTTCCTGTATAACTATACTGTTGATCCAACCTCATATGACAATTGAACGATGTACAACTTTAAACCCATCAACCTTGCTCCCAACCCCTGCGGATGGCAAACTACACTGCTGCCTGCAGGAGATTGAACAAAAGACACTACCTAGAAAATATCTTACAGATGTTCCCTTGGATGATGCTGAGGTGACATACTATGTGGACGGCTCGTGCAGGAGGGGTCCTACAGGGCAGAACCTAGTGGGGTATGCAGTAGTTTCTGATACCGAGATTTTAGAAGCGAAGTCTTTACCACACAACTTATCTGCACAAGCAGCAGAGTTGATTGCCTTGACGAGGGCATGCACCTTAGCAGAAGGTAAGAAAGTAAATATTTTTACTGACAGTACGTATGCTTTTTCTACTGTACATGTTTTTGCGCAACAGTGGAAAAATAGTGGAATGATAACATCTGCTGGTAAACCAATTAACCATGCACAATTTATTTTAGATTTCTTAGACTCTATTCAGTTACCTCAGAAAGTAGCTATTTGCAAATGCGTAGCTCATACCAAACAACAGGATAGAATTTCAAAAGGTAATGCGAGGGCTGATACAGCTGCAAAACAGGCAGCTTCAGTTTCAGAAGTTTTTCTTTTGAGCGAGGAATTACAACCTTCTGAGAGTTTAGATTTAGAAATGTTAAAAACAATGCAGACACTTACTACAAATATGGAGAAGCAAAAATGGATAAAACGAGGAGCAATCCTTGAGAAAGGACTATACATCTCCAAGAGAAGAAACCAATCTTACCATCTAACTTGTTTAGATATGCAGCTTTGTTGAGCCATGGGTAGAGTCATGTCTCAACAGGGGGGATGGTACAGTTAGTGAATCGAGTGTTTACGGTGTATGGATTTACTAATTACACAAACAATTTTTGTGCAGTATGCCATGTTTGTAACAAGCATCATGCACAAGGGGCATTGAAACCTAAGCAAGGGAGTTTCCCTACACCACCATATCCGTTTCATACTATTTGTATGGATTTTATAGAACTGAACAAATGCGAAAATAAGAAGTACTGCCTTGTCATTATAGATATGTTTTCCAAATGGGTGGAAACTTTTCCAGCTAAAAATCCAGATGCAGCTACTGTTGCAAAGGTCCTTGTTAAAGAAATTATACCTAGATTTGGCATACCGGAAAAGATTTATAGTGACAATGGTACACATTTTGTAAACCAAACAATACAATAACTTAGTCACTATTTTGGGATATCATTGAAAAACCACTGTGCATACCACCCCCAATCTGCAGGATTAGTAGAGAGGCATAATGGGGTGTTGAAGAATAAACTTAGGAAATTGATTAGTGAGACACAAAAGAACTGGGTGCACTGTTTACCTCTGGCACTGTTGAGCATGAGAACTGTTCCAAATGCAAAGGGATTAACTCCTTTTGAAGTTTTGTTTGGGAGGGCATATTATACACCTCAATGAAAACCTCTCATGTCTGCAGAGCAGGAGGCTGACAGTTCACTTGCAGGGTATATGAGGCCATTTTTGAATAACAAACATTTGCAGTTAAATTCTGTTTCAGATAAAGAGCAAACAAAATTGGAAGCAGCAGTAGCCCCAGGCACCTGGGTCCGGGTGAAAATAGTGAAGAGAAAGAATTGGAGTTCTCCGAAGTGGGAAGGGCAGTACCAGGTACTACTGTCGTCACTCACTGCAATGAAGATCGCGGAGCGAGCATCCTGGATTCAACTGACACACTGTAAACTGGTTAAGAACTTTGAACTGGACAAAAACCTTGTTACTGTTGTACAACGAGATCAAAATGGCCAGGTATAGAGTGAATAGAGACATTGAACAACCTCAGAAAACTTGCATGATTATTTTGATAGTTATGCTAATAACATTGTTCTTTTTATTGTGGCCTTTCCTTTTTCCTGTCACAAATGTTGAACTGATTAAATGTGATGAGCCAAACATAGACTGGCACCCGAACGTTAACACTTATCAGGCAATTACACGTGTGTATGCTGAGACTTTTAATGTTTCGAACTGCTGGATCTGCACAGCCATACCAACAGCATACGGGGGGTTATTAATGACTGCTACCCCTTAGGGGTCAATGAGACCTGGGAAAATCTTTTTTTTGACACAGTATCTATTAAAGCATATGATAAGGTAGCACTGTATTTGCCTGTGCCACAAAAGGGAATTGTATGTTTTTATAAGAATAATACCATACAAGTGGGTTGGAGCAAGTGTAATGTGACTGTACAATATAAATGTTATACAAAAGCAAACGATCTGGGTGGATCTTGTAGTACAGATTATAACTCATTCCTTAAATCCATGCATAAGACTCTTGACCAAGTACAATGTAATCCTGTACTTTTTAAACAGTTATCTGTAATAGATAGGAAAATGTTTCATGCAGGGCAGTCATTTCGTAACAAAGTAACTACTAAAGTAGAGGATTGTTATTTTGTGTGTGGTAAAAAAGAATATAAATGGTTACCTGAGAATTGGTCCGGCAGTTGTTTTTTGGGATACCTGGTCCCAGCCATACAACACATTGCAGTCTTGCCTCAGGGAAATATTCGAAATACTCGAGATGTGACCAAGAAGACTGTCAAAAAGCCTGGAAATCCAATGGGACAGATCGAGGTGGGCTGGAAAGATCATCATAGTGTGGGTACCAAACTTATGCACATGGACTTGAGTGCTGCTGTCATATAGTGGGCAGGCATATTACCTGCATATGGCGCAGTTAAATCAATTTGGGAGCTGCAAAAAACTGTCTAAACTTCTTGAAGTGATGAGTAATGCAACTTTCTCTTCTCTTGAACTGATAACTGATGAACTGAATGCTATGAGAACTGTAGTGCTCCAGAACTGAATGGCTCTTGACTTCACCCTAGCGGTGAGGGGTGGGACATGCGCTTTAATCAAAGAAGAATGCTGTGCGTTTATACCAGATCATCAGCATGAAATTAATGACCACCTTGAGGTAATTCAGCAAGTGTCGGCCATGACCAAACCAGGTCCAAACCCTCTGACTGACTCTTTCCAGAATTTGTTTGGGGGGTGGGGTTCCATCCTAATGAACATCTTGATTGCCATTGGGGTGGGATTACTCCTAATAGGAGTTTGTGTTTGTTGTGGAATCCCCTGCATGGAGAAATTAATCAAAGAATTTATAGACATATCAGTTTCTGAGACTATATATCAGAGTACAGAATTTGAAGAGCTGCTAGAATGTGAAACACTTTCATAAAGTCTAAACTGAATGACTTTCTTAACTGCAAATCCTGATTGGAAGAGGTTAGGAAAAGAAGCAAACTGTTTATTCTTTTTGAAAATAGAATTAAAAAGTATTAGCAGGGGGGAAATGTCAGAAAAATATGTATTAATGTGTGTATGCTTAATGCTAATTAGAAGCTAAGTGAGTTAACATGTTTTTCATTCTATTTTATATGCACTGTTTTATATAAATTGAATTTCATATGAGAATGAAAAGATGCTTTTTGAAACTGCAGTGTGCTTTCAGAAACTTGCAAGATGCCCTATAACCTAGTAATTGCTAGCACAGCAATATCCATGTTTATGCCTTTTGGAAATGTACTTGAGAAGCAGGTGCTTATCTGCTAGGTGAGGAGTGAATGAATTAACAATGCTATATCCTGTAAATGTAATGATTCTAAACAATCAGCTCTGTTCGAAGTATGAGAACATGTACAGCTGCAGAAGCTTAGAGATAATGTAGACAAAGGATTATTAGAAAAATGAACTGCTAGCTTTGTGCTTGAATTAGCCATAGTACCTTGAATGGTAACATTACATGTATATAACCGGTGGTAACCAAGGCCACGTTGTTTTCCTCAGGAAGTTTCTCACAAAAATTGATAAATCAGCAGAAACTAATTGTCAATAAGTGATGATGAAAAGACTTTTGATTTATTACGTTAGCTTGGTAGGCAATGTCTTATTAGAAAGTGTATAAAAATGAAAGTATTTCCTGTTTCTAGTTAGACAAACTCTGTAATAGCACATTTCTGTCTCCTTGCTGCAAGATTAAAGTGCCTTAACCTGAACCTACCATGTTTTTATCATTTTTAAAGTATATTTTTCTTTTGACAAGGACATACTTGAAATATTAGTCTCCTAACAGTTTCTGGGGTTACTACAGTGACAGGTTTGTTCTCATAGATGTTTGACAAACACTTGTATTCCCTGTTTGCTGGCTAAACATCTGGGATCATTCCACAGACTTACCAGGGGGACAGGCAGCAGATATTGGCCTATATACTGAACATTCTGGCCTCATCTGTACAGTTGTGGGGTATGATTCTATATGCAGCCTACATCCACTCCCGGTATTCAGACCATGGTTGTGTCTGCTACAACTTAAACACTGTACATCACAGTTGTGTCTGCTATATAGATATTGCTGTATATCTCCTATCTGCTTTCTGTCTTCTTAATCCCCTGTGCTTTTGCATTCTGACCTTGTATTACAACACTCTTATACAGATTGCCTAGACAGTAATATTTTGTAGGACAGTGTGGGTGACAGTGATGTGTAATACCTCATTATTCAGAGCAACTGCATCAGTCACAATGTCATAGAATGCCAATGTAAACAGTACCAGTAGAGGGTATCATTCTTGTATTTCTGGGCACAGCGGTGGTATCTAGCAGACCTGTGGGAGAAATATTTGTTAGCACTACCTGAATGTACCCACACACAGGACCAGATTCCACATTACTATTATGCACATACAACTCACTCTGTTACTGTACACACTCTGGCCACAGCTTGACAAGGTGGGGTGTAAATGGAATATACATGGCTCCTTAGTCTCATAAGGCTTTGGGGATTAGCTAGTGTGCCAGCTTTGTCCTCATAGATGTGTGACAATCAGTTGTATTTCCTGTTTGCTGCCTATATGTCTGGAGTCATTCCACTGATTTCCCAGGGGGACAGGTTGATAGGCAACAGATATGGGCCAGTTTACTGGACATTCTGGACATATCTGTACAGTTGTGGGGTATGATTCTGTATGCAGACTACTACCACTGGCAGGATTCGAACCATGGCTGTGTGTGCTAAACAAAACAACAGTTCACATCTCAGTTGCATGTGCTCTTTGGGTTTTGTTGTCTGCATTTTCCCTGTGTTCTGTCTATGTGTCTTTCAGTTTTTCTAAATGGCCTCTGGGGATTACACCAGTCATATGTAGGCATTCTTACACATTAAATTTATGGTGCACAGTGTGGGTAATAGTTCTTAATACAACAGTACTATTACATGATTGCAAATCTACATTACCATATGCTACCAGAGTATACATATGCAGTCCAGCAGTTAGACCTTTATTGTCAGGCTGTTACACTTTTATTTATATACATACTATATGAGACTCTTCCTACCATATTTTCCAGTGTGTGCAGTACTTGCTTTCAGCAATACAGGTTTTATACAGACAATTGATTTACTACTACTTTTAGTTTTATTTCCTATGACAGTTAATGTATGAGTATTACTGACCTGCCTCACGTTGCAACCTCGCCAGGTGACTGACGTGGGCCTCCTGGTTCCTGGCCCACTCCATTGCAGTTGTGGGGGACATAAGAGGAATATTTAGCCATACCTATCCATGATATATCTGAGCTGGCAATTATTACACACTAGTGGGGTGATACTTACACACAACTGGAACAACCCCTGCCGATCCCCCTTATGCCACTTCAAGTCAGCATAGTGATGCCTGATGTGAGCATCAGTTCAGGTTATGCCAGTAGCACTAGTGAGGTCAAGGGTGAGATGGTCCCAGGCCTCTGCCTTATATTGGGATCCTTGGTACTGGCCCTGCAGCAGTCTCTGATCATGGTCTTTGACAAGGAGTCCTGCCATTAATCTGGACTCCTGGATGCACCAGAGCTGTGCCCGAATGCACACACCTTCTCCCCTTACTGACATTGTGCCTGCAAGGGGAAGCTACAACCAGTTCTGAGATGTATTCCTGCCTCTTGGGTTTAAGTAAGGATGATTCCCCACATTTTTCCATGATTGGCCGGGTTTGAAAAGGCTAGGCTATGGGCAAACCTGATTACCTAGGGTTGGCATTGTTTAAAGGGGTATAACACTGGGCACATTGAGTTAGCTGGCCTACACATTGCTTAAACCTCCTAAGCTGGCCTGAGCAATGCTTTACATTGCTTACATTAGACTTTGCATTATAATTCCTTTTTGGCATTGAGTTATTATACATTACATCTTATATGTATGCCTGGTATCCATGATTCATGTGTACGTAAAATGTATGAGGCCCTTGTGTTTTATTGGAGACTTCAACATTCTATTACAATTACACCTAACTTCTAGGCTTACTGCTTTACTCCAGTTCACACATTTATGTTATGTAGTGGGTTAAGGCACATATGTCTGTATACTATTCCTTTCACAGGTTCAGTATGGTTTTACTATGGTGAAGACTTGTTTGCTGATGCCTCATTCTTCTGTACTTCTGTGATGGCTTGGTGGTTCATAGATAGGTATTAGGCTATTGGCCATAGGGCCTATATAAGCTTAGCCAAACAGTACCCTGGCGTTTGTCACCACAGAAAATTATTTTCCTGTGCCCCTGTCAAGCAGAGCCACAGAAGTGATCCCCGGGGTGAATTTCCTATCTCCCATCCAATCATCAATATTTTTCTTGAAGAGTGCTAATGAGGAGCTTTGTTTGATATAGATAGGTAGTTTGTTCCAGAGTATGAGAAGTCTCTGGGACAGGAATCTATCCCTCCAGCATGTTCTGTTTATTGTAGTGACAAGGTTTAGATCCCTAGAGTGTGTAGCTTGGAGGGATTGGGATTTCTTTAAGTGGAGCGTGTCCAACAGCTCTGAGTTTGACATCGCTTTGTATGTTAGGCAGAGATCGCCTCTGAGTAGGCTATATGTGACAGAGTAAAGCTGGAGTTTTTTGAGACGGTCTGCATAGGGCATCTGTTTGAGGCTGGTAATCCTCTTTGTGAGGTATTTTTGCGGTCTTTCCAGTTGTTGTAGATGTCTTATAGGTCCATAGGTTCATAGGTTTATACTAGGCTATCTGCCCTAAGGCATTTATAAGCCTAGCCCAAATTTTTGTGGCTTACGCCAGCCCTTATATGAAAAAATACTGTGCCCATTAGTTTGTTGTGCCTCTGTCCAGCAGTGACACAGAGATGATTCCCGGGGTAAACCTACGAGCTCCCATCCACAGGTCAAGATTTCTCTTGAACAGAACCAGCGAGGTGCTCTACCTCACATGGACCGGGATTTTATTCCACAGCATAGGGAGTCTCTGAGTGATAAATCTATCCCTCCAGCACATCCTATTTATGTCCGTGCTAAGGTTTAAGTCGCTTGCTGTAGTGGTTTTGGTGGATTTGGATTTTTTGAGGTGGAGCATGTCCATTAATTCCGGGTTGGACATGGCCTTGTATGTCAGGTACATGTCACCTCTGAGCAGACGGTATGCGACTGAATAGAGCTGGAGTTTCTTCAATCTGGCAGCATATGACAGATTTTGGAGTCCCTTTATCCTTTTGGTGAGGAACTTTTGGGGTCTCTCCAATTGCTGCAGATGTTGGGTGAGATACATTCCGAATGGGGCATTGTACTCGATCATTGGTCTGATAAGTGAAGAGTACAGGGGAACAATGACCTCACTAGATCTGGATGTGAATCCTTCATGATCAGGTGGGCAATGTAGAAGGTCTTTCTAACCACTTTAGCAACGTGAGTGTCAAAAGAAAGGCCACTGTCAACCTGGGTCCCCAGGTCCCTGATAACCTCTTCTGTGCTTAGTGGATTGCCACCTATATGGTAGCTTGGGGTTACCTTGTTTTTCCCGAAGGGTATGACTATACATTTTTTGGCGTTTAACTTCAGGCCATGGCTCTGGCACCAGCTATCTGTTTCCATGAGTCCCTTCTGAAGGATATCCGTGTCCGATGCACTTTCCACTATGGCGCCCAGTTTGCAGTCGTCTGCAAACTTTGTCAGCCAAAGTCCACCCATGTTGGCCTGTACTTCTGAGAAGTAGATGCCGAATAATAGAGGGCCAAGGACCGAGCCCTGTGGGACACCACTTGTGACCGGCCTGGAGTCTGACATAGCGCCAGCAACTCTAACCCTGTGGGTTCTGTCCTTAAGCCAGTTTGCAACCCATCTTGTGACATATGGGTTTACATTTAAGCTGGTAAGTTTTTCTACAATACCTGAGTGGGGTATTGTGTTGAAAGCCTTTGCAAGGTCAAGGTAGGCTGTATAGACTGCCTTTCCCTCATCAATGGCCTTGGTGACTGTTTCGAAGAAGTCAACCAAGTTCAAAAGGCATGATCTTCCCTTGACGAAGCCAAACTGGGTCGGGTCTAATGTCTGCAAGTCCCCTATATCTTTGTTTATGAGCTCCATTATGATCCTCTCCATAGCTTTGCAGACTAGACTTGTTAAGCTTATGGGGCAGTAATTACCAGGGTCCGTAGAGGCACCACCTTTGTGGAGTGGGACCACAGTTGCCGTACGCCACTCCTTGGGCACGTATCCTGCGGTAAGGCTGAGATTAAACAGTTAAATAAACAGGAAAAACAAGGTAACCCCAAGCTACCATATCGGTGGCAATCCACTAAGCACAGAAGAGGTTATCAGGGACCTGGGGACCCAGGTTGACAGTGGCCTTTCTTTTGACACTCACATTGCTAAAGTGGCTAGAAAGACCTTCTACATTGCCCAACTGATCATGAAGGGATTCACATCCAGATCTAGTGAGGTCATTGTTCCTCTGTACTCTTCACTTAAAAGACCAATGATCGAGTACAATGCCCCATTCGGGATGTATCTCACCCGACATCTGCAGCAATTGGAGAGACCCCAAAAGTTCCTCATCAAAAGGATAAAGGGAATGCAAAGGTCTTGTGAGGTACATACCAAAAGGGGTGTTGTACTCTATAATGGGTCTAATGAGAGATGAGTTGAGGGGAACGATGACCTCTTTTTTCCCGGATGAGAAACCTTTTGTGATGAGGCATGCCACATAGAAGGATTTCCTGACTACTGTGGTGATGTGATTATCAAAGGAGAGACTACTGTCCACCTGTGTCCCAAGGTCTCTTATTACACTTTTGGTGTTAAGTAGACTACCGCCTATGTGGTAGTTCATGAGTACAGAGTTTTTACCAATAGGGATGACAATGCACATTTTGGCATTGAGCTTGAGGCCATTGCTTTGACATTAGGCATCTGTCTCAGTGAGGCCCTTTTGTAGGATGTCCACATTGTTAGGTTAGTTTTGATTATGGCTCCTAGTTTGCAGTCATCTGCGAACTTTGTTAGCCAAAGACCTTCTGTTAACTGCTGTGACTGTGGTGTTTAGGGTCCTGGGTTCAAGACCTGCATAGCTGTTTATTTTGTTGATAGGCAGAACAAGGGCCATTGGATACAGAGTGATTAAGGCACTTTTGAGCATTTGTAAGTGGGTTTGCCCAGGTTGGCACGAGAGTAAGCAATGCTAACCTCTGGTTACATATGCTTACAGAGAGTTAGCTTCAGAATTGCTTAACCTGTATGTGCATTGCTTACCCCCATGAAAACGGACTTAAGGTTGCTTACTAGTGCTTAAATATGCTTACTACTGCTTATTGGTGCTTAAACTTGCTTACTAGTGGTTTATTCATTATAGCACTGACACCTCACATGTGCATTTACTGCAGTACTCCATTTCATAAATATATGTTATTTCATGGGGTGTACAACAAACATATTAGTCATAACGTGCTTTGCCATGGAAAATGGTATATGCTACAGTGGGACTCAAACCGGGAATGCCTGAACATAAGGCAAATGCTCTGCCCACTACACTATTGCCATGCTGCTTTCTCTGCATATATCTTCCTTGTTATCCTCTTCAGCCATTTACATTGTATTTACCATAGCTAAGCGATGGGCACACCCGTGCAACTACGGTTAGCTTTAATCGGATTTTTAAAAGAAAAAAACGGTTTGTTCATTTTATGTCTGTATACTTTTGCTGTTGCACACGAGGGGGACTGTTGGGGTTATGCAGACACCTATGAGTGGTCTAGCTCATTTCTTACCCCTTTATGTTGTTCTTCATTGTGGGGACATGTATATTCTGAGAGCTCTGCTCTCAGACATGCCCCTGCACTCTTTCACACCCCGTGTAAGATTAGGAGCTCAGGCAGCAAGTCTCATTACTATGAATGGTGCGCTACCATCCTGCTCCTAAACAGCCAACTCCATGCAGAACTAAGCTAGTCCTGCATGGAGGAATAGTAAATCTGGGGGTATGTCTACTTTTAGACTGAGTGTATTTTTTTCTGAATGAATAAACAGCACAAAAATGTGGTGGGGATGTTTTTGAATACAGATCATGTGCACTTAAGTGTACACATAGCGTAGACATTCATGATTCTGGTCCACAGACTTTTTAAAAAAGCAGTATTTATCCATTATCATTCTATGGCTCTAAGTGCATTTCAAAGATGCGTGTTTGTCTCTGGACAGAATCCCAAGTGTAGGGATAGCATGTTATCTAATTTTTTACCATGCTCTGTAGCATATTAGTGGGATAACTTACATTGCCTTCTACTGTTGTGAAACCAGCAGAGTGCCCATGCCTGGACAATGAGTGTTTTTCACCCAAAATTCTACAAGAAAATGGTATTGGTATATAACTTTTTATTTATTTTATTTTCCATTTGTTGACCGGGCTAGTCTAGCTGGATATATGTCCATTTTCAATAGAGGCCCGGGGAGAAAAGCTCCAGTAAGAATTACAAGGTTTATAAAGAAGTTACAATAGAAGTTTTAACAGATATTATTCTGACAGGATTTTTTTTTTATCCATAAGATGTGCAAATTGCAAAGCTAATACAATGTTTAAACAAGAATATATATTTATAGACTAATACATAGTAATTACAAAAAATATATACATAGAAGAATTATAAATTGGTAGAGTGTATTGAAGTGTTAAGGGGAAGGTATAAGAAATATAGGGAGAGTAGGTGAGTAAAGAAAAGAAAAGAAAAGAAAAGAAACAGATTAGTCTGGGTTATATCCTTTTTATAGAGAGGCCTTACAGTGAATGAAGTCACTTACACTAAAAGCAAGTCTTTTGGAAAATGGGCACTTGATGAAAGAGATGTGGATTGAGTGTTCTGGTGAATGTTTTTTCCTCAGTTCATCTAATCCATGCCACAGCCATACTTTTACAGACTGAGATAGATAGAAGTGCTCCTGTAATGGGGAGAATGTAATTTATATCGGAACATATTGCAATAGAGTTGCTCTCACTGCATCTGCCCTGATTCCAAAAGACTTGCTTTTAGTGTAAGTGACTTCATTCACTGTAAGGCCTCTCTATAAAAAGGCTTACAGCAGGGGCCAATTTTTAAATGACTTGCTTTCAGCCTGCTCACTTACACTGAGAACAAGGGAAGTAAATACTGTGGGATGAAATAGCCAGGGAATAGTTATGGCTAGGCTTGTGTAGGCCCTAGGGCCGATAGCCTAGTACCAACCTATGAACCTATGAACCTGAGTCTTTTGGAATCAGGCCAACAGAATCTGTCCTGTGAATAAGTGCTAACAAGAATGATACACATTGCCATTGTTGAGTGTATCACCAATATTTGTACTTTTATTCAGTCCTTCGGCTATCCATGCTAAGCTACAAAATGAAGAAGCAGATTACTTATACACTCAACAGTAATAATAGGGCATCATACTGTCTTAGTCATTTATGGGGATACTTCGATATTTCTTTATGTAACACTTTTTTCTGACTAGAGGATATGAACCAGAGAAAATAAGAGGATGGCTTAGAGTGAACGGAGAAAAAGAAAGGATTCAGAAGCAACACATAGTTCAAGATATGTACAGTTATAAATGTATTGTCTGGTGGGTTTCTCGGCATTTGTCGGTTTGCACAAAAATATATTCATCAGGGGTCAGCCTGGTTTTCAATCACTCACATCACTGGAATATTCTTCAGTATGGATACTGCAGGGAATGTAAGATATATTCTCAGACCACTCTATGTTCAAAGAATTGGGACTCAATGTTCTTCGATCGAGTCCTGAGGTGATCAAAAATGGCTTTGTTTTCTGGCCTGCTACCTGTCATCTGCAGTGACTCACTTCACAACAGTTTATATTTAATGGAGTGTACAAGGACAAAAGCAGCACCTAGATTTGAATGACAGAGAGGTAAACAGTTAACCTTGCACTATATTGCATCCTGGATGGTTTTACACCAGCTGCTCAATTCATATTAAATATGTTTACATAGTCCTGCATTTTTCTATTTTCATATTGCTGTTTCTTAAACTGTATGCTGAAGGAGTTCCCCTCATTATTGATATGCCATGTACCCTGGTGCAACTGATTGCACTTTTGTTGCAGTGTAAGAAACTTCATATCAGTTGAGTGAGTTCATTATCTAAAAATAGTAAGAATAGATGTGCTCAACATGCATCATTCTGAATTTTTAGGATACATTTTTGAACACAGGCATGTAAAAGTCATATGCATGATTCCCACATGTGGTACTAAAGGTCACTTTGAAACTGCATGATATCATTTGAAATATATAGTGGGACCTCTGTTCACAATAACTTCTCTGTGTCTTGGGAATTCCTCTCAATCCTGTGATAACACGTACTCAGCAAGGACACAAAATGTGTATAAAAAGAGATTTATTCCATAAAACATGAAAATGGTTAAGCGCTTTCACTTGTGTACATACAAGCTTCTTCAAAACAATCAAACTCATTCAAAAAAACTCATTAAGTAACTTTTTTGGCGCCATTTCCTTGGGGAACCATCCCAAGAAATTTAAAAGCATACATACACATTCTTTACAAAGTTATGTTACACTGAATAAACGAATGTCTCATATATAAACATTGTTTTGTGAAACTCTCCTACATATAATCCATATACTGAAAAAATGTATATGAACATAGAATGTAAATATGAATATATTATATTCAATTTATGTTCAATAAAACATTTAATAAAATGTCCATGAGCAAAAAAATTTTTACATAAACAAAAAATATATACATAAGCAAAAAGAAAACATATATATTCATGAGCAAAAAATTCTTATCTAATAGCCAGTAGTGGTTTGACTGAAATTGTATCATTTAACCCTGGTGAAACAGATGCGTCTGTGTATATCTGCCACCATAATTCTCTATACAAAAGTAGACTATTAAAATCTGCCCCTCTTTGATTCACTGTTACTATGTCCACTATACCAAACCTAAAAAATGTGTGTCTCCATATTTGGCAATGTGCCTATACAATGCGTTCTTTTCGTCCTTTCTTCTTATACTATAAAGATGTGAATAAATTTGTTTATTTAAACTCCTCTGTGTTTTGCCTATGTAGAATCCAGAACAAATTCCACATAATGCGATATATACAACCATTTTAGTCAAACAATTCCCTCAACAAAATTTGATACAGCTATGGTTGTAATTATCCAATGTCACTCTATCTCCTGGATAAATAGTGTGACATTGTTTGCAAGACCCACATTTTGTTGTGTTCTTGAAAGTTGACATCCTAATGCGGGGGCCCTTTTCTAAAATATTTTTAATATTGATATCTATTTTTGTAACAAACCTAGGAGAATTACCTAAAATAGGTACTATATCTTGATCTACTGATATAATGTACCAGTTGTCAGTTAAAATCTTCTTAACTTTTCCTATATGTTTACCATATTTCAGTATGCATGTCCTATCGAATTTGATAACTTCTTTGTTCGTGTCTGTAATGCTGGACGGCCCGTTATTTCCACTATTCTTATATTTTTCACCCAATAAGGGTGTATATCTCTTCCCCCACTCTTTGATCACATATTTGCTAATATTTATCATAACCTTATCATCATATCCTCTATCCCTAAATAGTGAAGTAATTAAGGTGACTTCTTCTATCATGTCTTTATATAGTGAGGTCATTCTAACTGCTCTGATGAGCTGGCCTTTATAGATATTCTTAAATTGCTGTCTCGGGTGGTTGCTGGAATATTCTAAATAATTGTTTGAGAAAGTGCTTTTCCTATATATCCTAGAACTGAATTGGTTATCAGTACGAGACACATATGTATCTAAATATGCCAAACCTTCCTTACTGGATGTAAAAGTAAATTTCAAAACGGTACTACTACTGTTAATGTATTCAAAGAAGCTGTCCAACTGCGTATCCCCTCCATCCCAGATCAGATATATGTCATCCAGGTGACTGGAATAGTGTTTGATATATCTCATATAAGGGCTCTTGAATATAGTACTTTCTTCCCAGTTCAGCATAACCAGGTTTGCGAATATGGGAGCACAAGCTGCTCCCATAACCAGACCTTTAGTTTGTCTAAAAAGCTCTCCCTCAAAAATAATGTAGTTGTGATCGAGTGCCAAAGACATCATATCCATAATTAAACAAATAGTGTCCCACTGTAGATCTGCATATTTACCTAAACTATCTGCAAAAGCATTTAGTCCTTCCTCTTTCGGGATACATGAAAAAAGATCTATAACATCTATAGTCACAAATGTTAAATCATGGTGTATTAAATATATCGGATAATTTCTTAGAAATGCCCAGGAGTCTTTAACAATGTGTGGAATTTTGCCAAAAATATGTTTAAGATATGTGTCTGCAACCTTCACCATAGGGAATGTTTTAGACTTACTCCCCGATATAATTGGCCTGAAAGGGGGGTCATCTATGTTCTTGTGTATCTTAGGAATACCCACAATTGTGGCCAAGACTGGATGTTCTACTTTAATAAACTTATATATTTCACCGTTCACTCTTTTGTCTAATAAAAATTCCTCGAGGAATTTTTATTAGACAAAAGAGTGAACGGTGAAATATATAAGTTTATTAAAGTAGAACATCCAGTCTTGGCCACAATTGTGGGTATTCCTAAGATACACAAGAACATAGATGACCCCCCTTTCAGGCCAATTATATCGGGGAGTAAGTCTAAAACATTCCCTATGGGGAAGGTTGTGGACACATATCTTAAACATATTTATGGGAAAATTCCACACATTGTTAAAGACTCCTGGACATTTCTAAGAAATTATCCGATATATTTAACACAAAATGATTTAACATTTGTGACTATAGATGTTATAGATCTTTTTTCATGTATCCCGAAAGAGGAAGGACTAAATGCTTTTGCAGATAGTTTAGGTAAATATGCAGATCTACAGTGGGACACTATTTGTTTAATTATGGATATGATGTCTTTGGTACTCGATCACAACTACATTATTTTTGAGGGAGAGCTTTTTAGACAAACTAAAGGTGTGGCTATGGGAGCAGCTTGTGCTCCCATATTCGCAAACCTGGTTATGCTGAACTGGGAAGAAAGTACTATATTCAAGAGCCCTTATATGAGATATATCAAACACTATTCCAGTCACCTGGATGACATATATCTGATCTGGGATGGAGGGGATACGCAGTTGGACAGCTTCTTTGAATACATTAACAGTAGTAGTACCGTTTTGAAATTTACTTTTACATCCAGTAAGGAAGGTTTGGCATATTTAGATACATATGTGTCTCGTACTGATAACCAATTCAGTTCTAGGATATATAGGAAAAGCACTTTCTCAAACAATTATTTAGAATATTCCAGCAACCACCCGAGACAGCAATTTAAGAATATCTATAAAGGCCAGCTCATCAGAGCAGTTAGAATGACCTCACTATATAAAGACATGATAGAAGAAGTCACCTTAATTACTTCACTATTTAGGGATAGAGGATATGATGATAAGGTTATGATAAATATTAGCAAATATGTGATCAAAGAGTGGGGGAAGAGATATACACCCTTATTGGGTGAAAAATATAAGAATAGTGGAAATAACGGGCCGTCCAGCATTACAGACACGAACAAAGAAGTTATCAAATTAGATAGGACATGCATACTGAAATATGGTAGACATATAGGAAAAGTTAAAAAGATTTTAACTGACAACTAGTACATTATTTCAGTAGATCAAGATATAGTACCTATTTTAGGTAATTCTCCTAGGTTTGTTACAAAGATAGATATCAATATTAAAAGTATTTTAGAAAAGGGCCCCCGCATTAGGATGTCAACTTTCAAGAACACAACAAAATGTGGGTCTTGCAAACAATGTCACACTATTTATCCAGGAGATAGAGTGACATTGGATAATTACAACCATAGCTGTATCAAATTTTGTTGAGGGAATTGTTTGACTAAAATGGTTGTATATATCGCATTATGTGGAATTTGTTCTGGATTCTACATAGGCAAAACACAGAGGAGTTTAAATAAACAAATTTATTCACATCTTTATAGTATAAGAAGAAAGGACGAAAAGAACGCATTGTATAGGCACATTGCCAAATATGGAGACACACATTTTTTAGGTTTGGTATAGTGGACATAGTAACAGTGAATCAAAGAGGGGCAGATTTTAATAGTCTACTTTTGTATAGAGAATTATGGTGGCAGATATACACAGATGCATCTGTTTCACCAGGGTTAAATGATACAATTTCAATCAAACCACTACTGGCTATTAGATAAGAATTTTTTGCTCATGAATATATATGTTTTCTTTTTGCTTATGTATATTTTTTGTTTATGTAAAAATTTTTTTGCTCATGGACATTTTATTAAATGTTTTATTGAACATAAATTGAATATAATATATTCATATTTACATTCTATGGTTATATACATTTTTTTAGTATATGGATTATATGTAGGAGAGTTTCACAAAACAATGTTTTTATATGAGACATTAGTTTATTCATGTAACATAACTTTGTAAAGAATGTGTATGTATGCTTTTAAATTTCTTGGGATAGTTCCCCAAGGAAATGGCGCCAAAAAAGTTACTTAATGAGTTTTTTGAATGAGTTTGATTGTTCTGAAGAAGCTTGTATGTACACAAGTGAAAGCGCTTAACCAGTTTCATGTTTTATGGAATAAATCTCTTTTTATGCACATTTTGTGTCCTTGCTGAGTACGTGTTATCACAGGATTGAGAGGAATTCCCAAGACACAGAGAAGTTATTGTGAACAGTGGTTTCAGTATTTTCTGTTATTTGGTTGCCATGCTGTTCGCGCTTTGTGGGTTTTGTTTAAATATATAGTGGGGGAAATTCACTGAAGCCTACATGGACTTATTTTCCATGTAGGCATAGTGGCATAGTGCTTACACGGAAGTTAGCAGATGTACAATACAGTAAACGGAGCTGTGTGGCATGCACAAATGTGTGAAAATGGAAGGGTCCATGGCATGCATATCACCTCATAGGCAGGTGAAATACATGCAAATGAGGGTGACAGAGTGATGCAGCAAGGAGATAGGCAGTCCTGAAGACCCTGCGTTGGTGTCCTTAATGCACACGGAAAAATTCTGTGTACAGGATGTAAAAATGACACCAGGGGCTGTAAAAGTGTACTTAGAGTGTCAGAAATAGCATAGTTGACACAGATATGTGCAAAACTATCCACCGTGTGTCCAAAATCATATGGAAAATAATGGAAAATTATTTTATTTTTTTTAATACCCTGGGTATGTTTGTGAGACATGCCACAGTGTGCAAACTTCCCTTTATGGAAAAAACATATAAAAAAGTTTGTGACAATAATGATTTATGTGCCCTTGCTTGGACTATATATAATGTTACACAGCTGTGGTTGCTAATGAGGCAGGGCCCGGAACTGTGTAGTTTCCAGGTACTGTGCATGGATCTGTATGCAAATGAGCTTGGTTAACTGAATAGCACAAATGGGTATGTGTGTCCGCAGATCCCATCCATGTAGGCACAGGACCATGTTGGTGTCCACAGAAGAGGTAGTTGACATCAAAGGGGTTGTGTTCAAGTGCTTGCAAGTTCATTGCAACTCAACAGCTTCTGTTTGTGAGGCATGGCGCTGAGTTGGGCAGGTGTGTGTATACACTTACTGCTAAGATGTGTTTACCTGTCAGGAACATGTTTCATTGTGTTTGAACGTGTCTGCCTGGTGCGCCGCCATTCTGAGCATGACCTCCATGGGGGTGTGTCTATGGACTGCTAAGCTCTATTTATCACTGGGGCATGGGTTTACATGACACGCCGCAGTACTCAGCATGGAAGGCTGTCAAAAAAAAATTGGCTGAAAAAGCCAATGATATATTAATTACTGATGGGCCCTGTTTTACTTAAACTAGGGCCATCAAAACCCCTTAATGATGTACTTGGCAGTGGAAAGCAGCATAGCTAGCCAATCACACAGGCTACACCTACAGCAGAGCACTATAATGTATGCATACACTCTGCAATCTGGTTTTCCCCCATACACTGCACCATTGCAGTACAGATTTGGGAATTTTAACTGAGAGCATGATAAGGGCTGCTGCAGGTCTGCTACATATGTATGTGCTAGATGCTGAGGTTAATGCAGCTGCTGCTGATGCTGACCATAGGCCTAAACTGAGAAAGAGAAGAGTGTTCAGGCCCAGGATACCTACCAGGAGCTACATGAGCTGGATATTGTAGAGTGCTGGACAGGGACTTACTACAAGAACTCACTGAGCTCTGCCAACCTCAACTCAGACCCAGAGCCAACAAAAGGGAACCCATTCTAGTGAAAACAAATGCATGTGTAGCCCTTAGGATACTAGTTACAGGTACTTTCCAAAGACCAACTGGGGACATGATGGGGGTCTCACAGGCATCTGCTTCCAGGGTACTATTCCAGATCCTGAATGCTATGCTACCACATGCCAGTGAGACATTTATTTTTCACACACCCATGAGGAGAGGGTCAGCAGTATGCGACTCTGCTACCATGTAGCACACTACACTGAGGTACTGGGTGCCATAGATTGCACTCATGTACACATCAAGGCACCAACCGGTGAGGAGGGTAGAATCTACATCAACTATAATGGGTACCACTCCATCAACTGCCAGGTCAAGTGCAATGCCCAGGGCATTATCCTGAATGTGTGTGCAGGCAGCCCTGGCAGTTATCACAACTACCATATCTGGCACACATCACAGCCATACTAGATGTTTGCTAGGGGGCTGGCTATGCACTGGAACCATGGATGATGACACATATCAGAAATGTACACACACCAACGTAAGAACACCATAATGAGGCACACACACAAACTAGACACATCATAGAGCATATGTTTTGGCTGGCGAAGTCATGGTTCTGGTGCTTCAATATAGCTGCAGTACTCTCCAGCCACATGGGCCATGCTACACAATATGATACTGCAGAAACAGCTGCAGCAAGATCAGCAAAGGGAAGAGATACACAGCCCTGCCCACCAGTGGGTAGGTAACCACAGCTGCACCCACAAGGGGACTCGGAGGAGGAAGCCCCTGAGGCCGTCCCTATAGGCAGACATAGACATACCCAATATACCCTGACATTAGCCAAGAGACAATGCATAGCACATGCACTGACAACCTAGGGCCCAAAAGACTGACACCTTACTCTGACTTGCATACATATTAGTAAAAATGATACCACCCAGTCCACACAACATGTACCTCACCATGTATTGGCTGTGGACTCCATGCGTTAGGCAGAGTTAGCCATAAACTACAGGTCTTTCAACTGCTGCATTTGCATGGTAAGTCACTCTCCTGTACACCACTTGTTAGGGGTACCACAATACTGTAGCATATGCGTGGACCTGCTGCATGTATACAAGGGAATATAGTGGGCTATATATAGTGAGCTAATGGGCTACTTCTACAGATCTAACAGCCACTTGGGACAACAGGTACTCTGTTCACTAGAATGTGCCCAGTAATATCCACTAGGCCACATGGTTGGAAACTCCATGATATTATTCGAGAGAAATGCCAAACAGTGGAGTCACAGGACAGTTGCACAACTGTCTCTGCCAGCAGACCATGGGCTGGTTGTCCCCCACCCTAAATACATCAGTGTCCCCATACAACCGCTATAACACTAAGTCTGCAATGATATAACAGAAGACCAGACAATTCCTGTATTTTGTTGATAGTGTGAGGAATAAAACATTTTTGTCTGGCAGTTGGTATGGCTCACTGGACCAGGGACAGTAGCATGGGTGATAGTGTTGATGGTTTGAAACTGGCAGCATCCACCATCTTTTGCATGTGTGGTACTCATATGGTTGTATTCCCGCAGACTGTCATAACCCCTCAATCTGTTAACACAACAAAGCTGGACAAAGCCAGTATGAATGGGGGGGACAAAAGGCCATACCTAAAGACAGACATTATACATGCTCTTAGTAAACTAGCAGGTGGCTAGTATAGCAGCAGGCTGCAACAGTTCAGATTAGCTGCAGGATGTAAAGGCCATCACGGAAATGTTCATAGGTTCATAGGTAGGTACTAAGCTATCAGCCCAAGGGCCTATGTAAGCCCAGCCAACAGGGTTCCCTGGCTTATGCCACCCAAGAAAGTTATTTTCCTGTGCCCCTGTCGAGCAGAACCACCAAAGTGATTCCTGGGGTGTATTTCCTATTTCCCATCCACTTATCAATATTTTTCTTGAAGAGTGCTAATGATGAATTTTGCTTGACATAGATGGGTAGCTTCTCCCAGAGCATAGGAAGTCTCTGGGACAGGGATCTATCCCTCCAGCATGTCCTGTTTATTGTTCTGACAAGGTTTAGGTCCCTAGGGCGTGTAGCATGGAGGGATTGGGATTTCTTTAGGAGTAGCATGTCCAACAGCTCTGGGTTTGACATAGCTTTATATGTTAGCCAGAGATCACCTCGGAGTAGGCGATATGCTATGGAATAAAGATTGAGTTTTTTGAGACAGTCAGTGTAGGGCATCTGTTTGAGGCCAGAAATCCTCTTTGTGAGGTACTTCTGTGGCCTTTCCAGCTGCTACAGATGTCTTGTGAGGTACATTCCAAAAGGGGCATTGTACTCTATAATTTGTCTAATGAGTGTCGAGTAGAGGAGAGCAATGACCTCTTTTTTCCTAGATGAGAACCCTTTTGTGATGAGGTGTGTCACATAGAAGGATTTCCTGACTACTGTGGCAATGTGATTATCAAAGGAGACACTACTGTCCACGTGGGTCCCCAGGTCTTTTATCACACATTCAGCATTAAGTAGACTGCCGCCTATGTGGTAGTTCATGGGTACAGAGTTTTTACCAAAGGGGATGACAATGCACTTTTTGGCATTGAGCTTGAGGCCATGGATCTGACACCAGGCATCTGTCTCAGTGAGGCCTTTCTGTAAGATGTGCACATCATTTCAGGACTCAACTATGGCTCTTAGTTTGCAGTTATCTGTGAACTTCATTAGCTAAAGGCCTTCTGTGTTAGCCTGTACTTCAGAGAAGTAGATACTAAACAGGAGAGGTCCCAAGACTGAACCCTGTGTACTCCACTTGTCACTGGTTTGAAGTCAGATTTGGAGTCTGCAACTTTTAGAGTGTGGGTTCTGTCAGTGAGGCAGTTGGCAACCCATCTTGTGACATAGGGATTTATACCTAGTTTAGTGAGTTTAGCTATAATTCCAGAATGGGGGATGGTGTTGAAAGCCTTGGCGAGGTCAAGATAGGCTGTGTGAATCACCTTACCATCGTTTACAGCTTTGGTGACTGCCTCAAAGAAGTCAATCAGGTTCAGGAGGCATGATCTGCCTTTCACAAACCCGAACTGGGTGGGGTACAGAATTTGGAGGTTACCAATGTCTTTGTTTATGAGTTCCATGGTGATATGTTCCATGGCCTTACAGACCAGGCTTGTCAGGCTAATAGGGCGATAGTTCAGTGTTGGCTCCCCCTTTGCAGAGTGGGATAACTGTTGCTGTGCACCATTCAGTGGGCACAAAGCCTGATGTGAGACTATGATTGAACATAGTGCTTAGGTGGGGAGCCAGTTCATTCTGAAGTTCGTGTAAAATGCAGCCTGGGATGCTGTCCGGTCCCATGGATGCTGTGCTTTTGGCTTTAGAGAGTGCAGCTTTTACCTGCATAGTTGTGATTACAGGGACTCTGTATTCTTCCTGTATTGATATGGGCCCTTTAGGGGGTGAGAGGGGGATAAAGGTAGCATTGAACTTATCTGTCGGGATATTGGCAATATCAGTTGGTTCTGTAATTTTCATGCCATTGTGCTGTAACTCAGAGCACATCTGGGTGTTGCCATTAAGATTCTTGACATAGCTATAGAATGCTTTGTAGTTGTCCCTAGAATCAGTGGCGATTTTGTTTTTGTAGCTAGCATTGGAGGATCTTATAAGGGATCTCAGCTTCTTACTGAGGCTGACCAGGGAACTCCTCCACTCATGGGATTTTACTCTCTTTTGCAACAGCTTCTTCCTTTTGTTGTAGAGTTTGTTTATGGCAGGGGACCACCAGATTTGCTTCCTTTTTTACGAGGATAGCGTCTTGGTTCTGTTTGGGATAGCACGATCCATGCACTTGTGTAAGTGCTTATAGAGTGCATCTGTGTAGGATTCAGCAGTCGTAACTGTATTGTTCATCTGCATGGGTGTCATGAAGTTCGCCACTTCTGTCTTAAGAAGCATGAAGTTGGCTTTGGAGAAATGTTTTACCATGATTTCCTTAATGGGGGGTAGGGGCGGGATGTGGATATCTAGGGTGATTAGCTTATGGTCGGATTTGACCAACGAGGAGTTGACTTCAAGTGTGGAACACCAGTCACTCATGTTGGTAATGACTAGGTTGAGGATATTGTTGCCCCTGGTAGGGATGTGGATAAGTTGATCCAGGGCATTGGAATTTATGAATTCCAGAAAGCGCTGAGTGAAGGAGTTGGTACATGAGTAGTTTTCCCAGTTAATGATGGGGTAGTTGAAATCGCCCATTATTAGGGTGTTTGGTTGAACCTTAATATTTTCCAGTATATCAAGAAAAGAGGAGTGGGAATCCTGGGGCATAGTAGGGGATCTGTAGCAAGCTACAATTTTGATTGTAGTTTTGCCCAGAGTTAGTTGCACTTGGATAACCTTGGATGCATTATGCTGAGCAACTAGCCTGGAGGTGTGGATATCCTTAATGAATATGGGCACACCTCCACCTTTGGTGTTCCGGTCCAGGTTAGGTGGCCGAAAAGTGTGGTATGAGTTATAACCTAGTAATGCAGGGGTGCTCTCTGGAGCCTTGAACCAGGTCTCAATCACTGCACAAATATCGATGTTCTTATTTTTAAGGAGTGTTGCGAGGAAGTGCATTTTGAGGTTTAGACTTCTAGCATTGAGTAGCATTACCCTCAGTTTTTGCTTGCCTGTTCCTGTTACGGTGGTAAATTTGTCATTTGAACCTTGCCTAAAAAAGGCACTATAGGGGTAGCAAGAGCCTTAGTGTCAGTTGTTACAACAATTCACTGACTGCTGTTTACAGTATAGTACCAGAAAACCACAAATATATGAGGAACAGAGTGGACATATGGGGTGAAATGCTGGACATTCTGCAAAAACATGTACTGGGAGAGGTATTCAGACTGTCACCCTGTGTGTGATGTTACATCATGTACCCCAGTCACATCATACCTGTCAACCTCTTAGAGCAGGAAATCTGGCCAAAGCCATAAATAAAAGTGGGACCAAGGCCCACAAATAGGGACAGATTTTAAATATTTGGTCTTACAAACATAGAATGTCGACAGAATAACAGGTCTTGCATTAGCATGAATCTCCTGATGTGTATGGAGTCTGAAACTCAAATGTCTGTCATTATGTATTGACTTCAGTCCTCACTGATTTGCTACTAGTTTGCCAGAAAACCACAGTGTTACGTAAAATGGATCAAACATACAAGGAAAAATCCTGGACAGTCTGTGAAGCTCTGTACAGTTGTGAGGTATGAGTCACATATTAAAGTCAGCAAACAGCCGGGGAATACCTTGGACAATATCAGGGAAGTGCAGCACTGTGGTAACAGGTGCAGCAGCCAATGGCTTGCAGCACACATTATCCTGGACTGGAGTACAGGTAGCTCTGGCCTGCAGTCACCTTGTAAGTACTGACAGTCACACTGGGCATGCTCCTACACTTGGCTAACTTGAGCCCAAGTCTGTCGCCTCTACCACCCAAAGACCTGCTATGTGGAAATATGTCTGTACATACATACATACAGCTATGTATACATATCTGTATCTCCCGATCTGCCTCATGCTTAATGAGTGTATCTATCCATATGTGGCATATATATATATATATATATATATATATATATATATATATATGATAACAAGATGTATACAGGAGATTCATACAGCTATATAAAGTGCAATGATACAGAGACTCTCCACATATATCTACATAACACATTTACATGATGTACACACACAACAATATTTAAAGAGACATTCCTGTTATACACATTTATATAGATATGGGTGGGGTTGTACGAATGTCCCCACATACTCCAAAATGCTGGAGTTATCTGCACTTACACATTACAACAGTTGTCCAGTGGAATCAGACCAAGGCTGCAACAGCACATAAACCACTCACCCACTGATCCTGCTGCCAGTGGACTATCACCCTGTAGACAGACACTGGTATACAGTTGGTGTAATGTACATTGGGTGGAATGCATGCCTTTGACAGTCCATATTGTCCCTGGCCACATGCCTGCCTATCAAACAGCCACATATGGCCAGACTGGTAAGTGTACACACATAGTAGGGATATTACCAGGTATTCTACCCCTAGGAAACTAGATAGAATAACAGTACCAAGCAGTATCACTCTGCAAGCCACATATGCTGTCTACACAAGTCCACTTTTTGTACTTCACAAGTATTGTGCCTGCATCAACCCATATGATGGGCATAACCTGTGGTGTGCATGATAAATACTGTGAGCTGTACCGTGTAATACCTAGTTAGGTACTAAAGTCAATCACCTACAAGGCCTGATGAGGTCATCTACCTTAAGAGCATTGGCTGATAATCTCACCTCAGAGAAACTCTGTGGCACATGTGATAAGTACTGCAAGGTGTAGTGTGTAACAGCAAATAGTTGGGGGGTTCTAATCTCGCATCTTCTAACTTGGGTGTGTGTACATGTACAAATATCACCTTGTAGCACTAGAGACATGCTTATTTCTGTGAAATGGTTATGCATTTTAAGGCCCTATGACTAGCTGCTGGCCTCAACATTGATCTCCTTTACAAGGTCTGCTGATGTCATCCACCTTAAGACTGCTGGCTGATACTCTAATGTCAGATAAACTCTGTGGCACATGTGATAAGTACTGCAAACTATAGTGTGTGTTGCTAGATAAGTAGGGATTCTAATCTCACAAAAATCAACTTGTGTGTGTGTAAATATATCCCCTTGCAGCACCAGACCTATCTCTGTACAATGGCTATGCATTTTATGACCCTGTGACCAGCTGCTGGCCCTAAATTGCCCTGATCTACAAAGCATAATTGATGTCGGCCACCATCTAGACTAGCTGCTGGCCCTAATTTGTCCTCATCTACATAAGCATAATTGATGTCCACCACCATCTAGAGTTGTACGTGCAGAATAACCAAGTAACACTTATGAAGGGAAGCAGACCTTGTCACATGGTATGAAAGCATGATGATGCTGACTGCCCCATTGTCTCTGACACACTGTTCTACACATATGCACCTAGGGAGCCATGCATGCATACTGCCATATCTTGATGATGTCATATTTCTGCTGTGCTGCTTTGCTATCCTGTGCCGCTGTATTGCCGCTATGTGCCCATAGCTTAACTGCTCAGACTCCTGGGACAAAAACATACACAGGTCCATGACACATCTGTCATTCTGTAACAGTACCACCAGTGTACCATCAGGCAATAAAGCAAAGTTTGATGTGTAATCATGACATATGCCAGCGTACAGTACCTGTCATGACCCACAACTGCCATGGAATAACACTACTGCACTACACAAACACATGTAAAATAATAGTCACCCTGTGCATCAGAAACATATTTGCAGGCCCCTGCTTTGATGGCACAGATGGCAGGGATGTGGCACGTGTCATCACATGCACAGGGTGTGGTTTGGGGGTGCCAAATTCCTAGGCTGCACCAAACAATTGACTTCATGTGTGTGAGTCAAGAAGGGGTGCTGGTTAGATGAGCCATGGAGAGGTGCCATGTGTGTCTGTTGGTGACCTGCATGTGACAGTGATGTTGGAGTGTATGCATGTGCACAGTCAAGTCCAGGGATAGCCCTACATATGTGTATGGTGGACAATTGTGGACCATACATGGTAGAGTGTACAGTTCACCATCTATGACCATGAACACAGAAACTGGCTTCACCAGGAGGAGCACTGGCACCACCAGGCCCAAGGTCAGATGCAGTGCTAGTATCTGATGGTGACTGCTGTTTGCTGGGCCCATGTCCCCAACAGGACCACCCAGAACCATGTGCCCATGGTCTGCCATGTCATGGTGTGGACAACTCACTTCACTCTGTAGCTCTGGGGGTACTACCACTACAGGAGTGTAATTGCACATGGCCATGTGGATCAGCAGATGGTATTGCTGGTCTATGTCCATGTGTCTGATGCCAACTCTAACCAGATGTTCCAGTACAGACAATGTGTGGTCAAATACACTGTCTCAGCCCTCCATCTGTCCACTACATCAGAGAACTGATCCAGGGTGTCACCAATGCAGTGGAGACAGTCATGGATGTCTGACTGTGCTGAATCTGTAACCCTAAGCATCCATCTGGTGTTGCTTCAGAATGTGCATCTGCCTCCATGATGGCCTGAAACATGCAGCGAGTGACCCATGATGTGACACCTGCGACAGGTGGTGGATGGCAGCAGTCCTCCTTCAAGTACCCCTTTCAATTTGCCTTTGTGGGACTGCATCAGTTCTCTGGCAGTGGCCAGTGTTTACACTTACTGATGCCATAGTTGTCACACTGTCTCATGCAATGTCATCGCCCTCTGACTGTCCAATATCTGTGGCCTTGGGGACTGGGTATATGTGGGCATACTGATTGTGTGCAGGGAAATGGGGGCAGAAGAGGAATGTCAACCACTGGGACAGATTCAGCCCCCAGCAACTCCACCTGTGCCTTACTATGGCCACCATCATCGTCATCAGAGTCTGATGAGACACTAACATCAGGTTGTGAGGAGAACAGATGCCAACCCCGCCTCTCTCCTGTGAGAAGCAAGACAAAGCAGTGCATTGCTACCTGCACTATTATGTATGGCAATCCGCATGGATGCAAACAGATTAGGATCCACAACTGCCACATCTTCTCATCTCTGCTCCCATGCACAACAGACAAACTCACAACAGCCTACACAGACAAGTCATGCCCTTTATAACATGCACTTCAGATACATCCAGTTAATGTTGCCAGTACAATACATCTGTGAGGTATGCAATATGACAGTGCATATCATAAAGCTACACATAACACTCAGTACACCTAGCTTGAGAATGATATGCCAGTTGTAGTATCACTGCCTCAGGTATGTACCATCTCCCTATTGTGTTTGAACAGGCATCTTTGAGTAATTGCCTCATGTATAGCAGGCTGTGTAGTTGCTCATAACTATAAGTGCAAATGTGTTAATGTTTGTACAAATACACACCTGTGGTTACCCAGTCTATGCACTGTAGTCAACTGTTCCAGAAAGGAACATACAAATAGTCTACTCTGGCTAAGCACAATTGTTGTACATAGGGCAAAATGGCCACCCTTAACTTTCTTAGGGTCTATATGATCCATAAAACAACAGTATCACACTTACCAGGTACAGGACTATGGGCTTCGGCCACACCTGATAGATCTATGAAAAGGTGAGGGACAGGAATTGTCAGCATCATCAAATGTTACAGCACTACAAGGTAATATGTGCATATATCCATATGTACAGTAGCTATTGTGATAATGGCTATATTGCTGATATTCTGAGTATGTGTGCACAACTGTGCATACCCCCCCCCTCTAATGCAGATAGACCTGACACCCACGTACTGGCATGTACAGCCTGCCACAATGAGTGATACAGTATCATACTTGTGAACACAGTAAGCTTATCTGGACACTCCTCTTCTGTGGATGCTGTGGAACCCACTTCCAAGATGTACGGTGTGATGGATGCCTGGGAGCTGTTGGTTGATCCTAGGTTTGCCAGGAATTCCTCTGTGGTTGAGAGTGAGAGGTAGGTATAATGTTTAAGTTGTTTACCTTACAGACACAAGCTGCAGGTCTTGATTCTCATATGGAGTAATTGGCTAGGTGTAAAATGGCTCACAGGGTCAGTTAGCCTAGTACTAATCTATGAACCTATGGACCTATGAGAGTGGTTGTTCCTACACAGGAATAAGGCCAACAAAATAAGTAACAAGATATGTTAATATCCAGCCATTATAATACATAACAATAATAAACACATGCCCCAAAATACAGTTTAATGTAACAATATATGTTAGTAGTGAACCATAGCCAATGAATAGTAATAATAAATAAAGAAAAGGGGTGAGAAGAGAGAGAAAAACACAGAGCATTGGTACTATTATTGGCTATACACCTGACAGCAGTACTACTATCTACTCTACAGGTCTGTCCTTTCTTTATGTGTACAAGCCCCCTACATACTATTGAGACTCTGCTATTTAGGTAATCATGTCAATGATAAACCTGTGACAGAGGGATTACACACTACTAAGTACATTACATGACAGTGTGACACTTGAGAGACATGTATATGTACAGTACAGAAACGTTAAACAACGTCCATGTCTTGCTTGGCAGGCATGGGGATAGAACACAATTGCAGTGACTGCAGAGGACATATGCATGGGATGTATGAATTAGCTGCAGCAGCGTTCTTATAGACACCCCGAGCATACAGCCATACTAAGAATAGACATGTTACTTGTTTCACTTTATTTTAATACTATTTATTTCCTTTATGTTATGCTGTATTTTCACATTCTTGCTAATGAGTCAGTCTGTGACATCTCAACACACAATTATTTACTGATAATATGCACTACCTCACCCATTTACCTGTAGTTCCTGCGGAAAGAGAAGTTGTGAGCATTATGTATTGAAACATAACACTGAATTTGAACCATGGTCTGTGTGTGCCAACATGTACTTTATACAGTGCATTTAACAAACTGAGCTACTGAGCTACTGCTGATTTCTGATTGACTGCTATTTGCCTAGAGCTTATCTGCAAACAAAATATGACCTGGAAGTACTACTACAGTTTTATACTAGCCAGCAGTGACAGTAGAACACACATGCATGAAGTACAAGCATGACAGCGATAGTAGATAACCTATACATTACCACATAGACTGCAGGTGTACACAATTTATTGTTAGTGGGTTTATACATCTGTGGAGTCAACAAAAAATATCAGATCGTGGTGTGCGCTACCTCACCCATATACTTGCTTACCTGCTGTTTGTGGATGACAGAGCATTATGTGAACAATAGTGGCCTAGAATCAACCTTGACCAGGACTATATGTGTTAAACAATTCATTTGGCAGCCATTATATTTGCAGTCTACAGCTATTATACTGTTATACTTGACTACAGCACCTTAACTCACAGCCTGAATACATATATAACTCAACTACAATGGTTAAAACAAGACATTCCTGATGTACATGATTTACCTTGGTGTTATTGGTATTGGTCGATGTGTTCTTGCAGACCAGTTGTCATAATTAATTTCTTGCAAAACAGTTCTGCTTCCACACTTATTGCATAACAGACTTTATTGGACATACTTTCATGCAGTTTCTGGAATAATTTTGATTTTTTATTGTACAACAGTTGTGATTATGCAGGTGTTGCAATACAGCTCTAATTCCACACTTATTGCACTAGAAACTTTATTGTAAATACTTTCTTACAGTTAATACTTTACTCTTCCCTGCTTATTGCACTACAGTTGGCAGTATACACTTATTGCAGTACAGCTCTAAGTCCACATTGATTGCAACACCATCTTTACTGTATATACCTAATTGCAGTTAATGCTTTACTCTTTCTTGCTTATTTGACTATAGTTAGTATAATACATCTAAACTCATCACTCTCATGGCACAATCTGGCTAAGTGCCTGGCATGCACCTTGAGGCTGTGAGCCTTCTCCTCTGCAGCTGTTGGGAGAGAAGAACACCATTATGCATACCAGTTTACCAGACGTTCACATTAGATATTGTTGGTACAAAGGTAAAAGTGCTTCCATACATTTGGGACATCCCCTGCTCAAAATTCTTGGACCCAGGTCATCGTAGTGGTGACAGCATTGCTCACCTGTGTGGGTAATAAGAGTTGCACTGATGAGGTCATTTGCCAGCTGGTCCCAGGACTCCTCCTTGCACTGTGAGCTCTGGTAACCTCCCTGAAGAAGCCAGCCTTCATGTTTTTTTACAAGGAGACTGAACATGCCCCTGGACTCTAGGATGCCCCAATGCTGTGCGTGAAAGTGAGAACCCTCACCAACACCTGGCATAGTATCCTTCAGAGATAGAACTCTGATGGATTATGCTGTATTCCTGCCTATTGGGCTTAATATAGCCTGTGTTTCTGCCTTGCACGCCATTGAGCAACATTTAAAAATGTGATGTATTGCTTAGCAGTGCACAAATCAGAGCAGCTGAGCTGAGCGGTGTAAAAACCCGAAGACCCATATGCTTAGCAGTGCTTAGCAGTGTGCAAACCAGCCTAGCAGAGCTGGGCAGTGCATAAACATTTTCAGCCATTATTGTGTTTATGTGGTGCTTAGCAGGTCTTAGAATAGCTTAGCAGATTGCAGCAAGCCAGAATTTAAAAATAGTTGTCATAATTTGTACTGCAAAACTAAATGCTTATTTTCCCTTTCATGTATTCAAATGCTGCACCTACTGTTCATGAGGGTGTAACTCTACCCATTTAGCTACATGGGCATGTACAATTCTACTACACCTTTACATATACCTCTGAGCTATAAGCACTGCTGAGCACCTCTCTGTACCGTGCAAACCTGGTCAGCTATGTTTAAGCATGACATTTAAGTAAATAATTAAATTCATCCTGTTTCTATCTTTAGATGTCTGGCAGGTGTCTCGTCAATGCTTAGAATTGCTGCACTCTGTACCATGCTGTAAAAACATGATTTTTAAATAAAAAAAATACATTGATATACTACAATTGAACAGCACAGGGAGTGCCTTACCCATCTGCAGACACAGTTAACTCTGCACTCTCGACACTGATCCAATAACCATGTTCCTTGGCTCTCCCTCATCAATGTGCCATGATTAATATGCATGGCACACTTCGGGAGAACCATGTATATGGACATGGTACCATTCTGTGTAGGCTCTACACTATGCCTACATGGATTTTATTAAATCCTGTGGAGTATTTAACCCTACATCTCCTAGATACATGTTCTACACATTAACTCTATCAGCAAGTGCATTGTACTGTTTTTTAAGTGGAGTCCAAGATATGTAAAGATATGTTTCAGGAGAAACATTAATTATGACATGCTATTTGACACATTTGCTCACAAATTTTATTTATTTATTTGACATTTGTTTACTGGGAAAGTCCGACTGGGTAAAAGGCCATTTTCAGTGGAAGCCAGAGATAAAAGCTCAACAGTACAATTTAAACAGAATAACAAATCAACATAGGTTATAAAAGACTAAAACATTCACACAGGAGTACAATTTGTGGATACAATAAAAGAAGAAAATAAGCAAATATAAAGCAAGCAATAAAGCTGAACATACATTATATAGAACAGAGTTCCTAACATGTATGTTACAAAATAATGCATGAAAATACATTACAGAATAAGTAATAAGTTGTAAAAAAACTATATACACTTTCTGGCATGAGACATAGGGAGTAAATTGCAGTCATAATTTCTTTGATAGATAAAGGTTAGTGTAAGAATAGAGAGAAGGAACATTAGAAGGTTAATGAATTATAAAAAAGTTAGGCAAGAAAGTAGGTAAAGCAGGAAGGGAAGTAGGATAGATCAAGAAAAAGTAATTTAAGACTGGGCAGAAGGGAATGGAAAACTACTAAAATGAGAAAAATGAGAAAAGCTATATATTACTTTTATACTTGTAGTCTGGATATTTATGAGTACTTGGGTGTCCCTAACTACACCAAAGCTTTAAGGCAGAATATGAAACTAGTTTTAATGTACTATACATGGCTATTTTTTTAAAGCTTTTATCAGTAGTACTTTAATTGCAAGTTGCAATGGATATTTTTGTCAACAAAAGCAAATTGCATTTAAGTTCTTTCTTGAAAAGCTCTTCATTGCTGGTATCAAAGACAAGAACATGCTTGCTTTTCCATAGAAAAGAGAAAAGCCATTTGAAAATCTGTGTCAGTCTAACAACTTCAATGACTAAATAGCATGCTCTTTTTTACCGCAGATGGATACGGATTGGATTGTACACTCTTGGAAGATCTCTGTATTCTTCATCTGGCATGGCAGTTTTCTTTTCAAAATCCACAAATACAACTAAGATTCTTTGCATGACTGCATTAAAATACTGTATTTATGTGTATTTACCATAATAGTTCTACTTTTGAATCCTTTCTGAAGCTCTAATAGCTGGCAATAAACCATAACAACCAGTCATTCCAGTGCCACAAATGTTCCATTCAGCTGCTGTCAAAGATGGTGGATGAGGATGATGATGATGATGAGGGTAATGCTAGCAGTCAAAGACAGAAAAGTTTAAAAAGAAACATTAATTCAGCAAAGCAAATAGTAATACTGTTTGCACTGCAGTCAAAGCTATGTACTGATTTTTAAAGCTGTAGCACTTAACTGCTAATGAAAAGAATTGGAAGAAATAATTATTAAGAAAAATTCATGCACTATAAAATACGTGATGCAGAAAGCAATATTTATATTTTTAATTTGTAAACATTCATGGGAAATGAAAAGCTCATCAAACTCTTCTGGCATTTCTCATAGATCTTGTCACTCACCAGTTACACTGTATGTGTTCTGCCATCACTGCTGGGATTAATCAATACTCTTGATAATGTTATAACATGCCAATGTGAAGAAATGATGATATTCTCCATTTCATGAGTGATGTGTCGGTGTAATAAGATGTGGTAACATCTTCTATTCCTGGAATCCCTCACTATTCTCATAACATGGGAGTACTTTACAAAAAACCTGACCTATATAGAGCAGAGCTATTTACCCAATGAAATAGATATCTTATTCTGTTATATGGGATACTGCAATTTATTCCAAATGAATAACGTAAGCTATGTCCATAAACTGGACATTAGCCAGGGACTCACTAACAATATTATAGTTTATATTTTCTTTTTTCTGAAAGGCTGACTGCGTGTTTGCAGTTCTACATCCACACACTAAAAAGTACAAATGCTGATCAGTACTGAAAGCTGTTACTATTACTGTTAGTTTCCTTGTTATAAGTGGTGTCTCCACCACTTTTAAATTTAATATCACCGCACATAGATTACAGTCATCTGCTATACAATTCAGCTGTGCTTTATAGCAATTTTTCTTTGTATTATTCTGCACTTGAGAGAGAGAAAACATTTCATAAATGTCTTTCATTTTTGCGTTTGATTAAATGTCTTGTCTTATTTTGTCAAGACTTGAAAGTTTTGCATGATATGCTAATGTTATGTACTGGTGAGTATTTATTTTGTCAGACATTGTTAAACTACAGATGATTGCTCACTGTCTTTGATGCTGGGGAACTTGCAGTAAGAATAAAAGTGGATGTTATGCCTCATTCTTCTTTTCTTTTTACTCTGAATTAATGCAGTATTGGAGTTAGTATATTTACAGATGAAAGTACAAGGGGTGTGTCTTCATATCTGAGGGAGAAGTGGGTTCTGATTCCCTGCATCCTTACTTGCATTTAGAATTTAGATATTTTAGATATTGCAGTAAGATTAACTGCGGTGGTGGTGCTGCGGTAGCGTTGTCGCCTCACAGTAAGATGTTGTCCTGCTCAATTTTCAGCTAAAGCGTCTTCTGTGTGGAGACATGCGTGAATGGGCATATCTTCGTTGAAGGTTGTGCTTCAGGGCTGGCAACTCGGTACGTAAAAATCTACTGCCAATCATTAGCAGACCGGAGTTCCGCTGTGGCGACCCCTAACCGGGAAAAGCAGAAAGATACAGCAAAGATATTGCAGTAAGATTAATTTAAGCCAAAATGATATTCAGTGTTTCATATACATGCAGCAGCTTATGGAAAGCCCATGTTAATATCAGCAATCTTCCTCAAATTAGTTATACAGAGATGCATGCCAGACTTGCATAGTTTTTATATCAGGGTGTCGGTGCAATGTTTATTTACATAGTTGTAACCAAACCACTATCCCGGTTCTTCTGTCACTTGCTTGTTATGGTTCATCACTTATAAATGTAATTACTTTTTTCTAAAACTTTTAATCTTTTCATTTATCATCTTTCCTAAGGGTAAATGACATTAAGTAACCATTTTAAAACCCAATGATATTTTGCTTATGAACAACTGCAGCCTGATTGTCCTGTATCCCACTGTACCAATATCAGTGAGAACAGTGTACATTTTGAGGCTTTATACATATTGACAAAATATTAGTAACTGTCACTTTATTTCATTTGTGATAATTTCTTTCACAAATCATTCCTCTAGCACAAGGGATATATTTTAGTGTTGTCTTGAATGCTTTCTTATTTTTTTGCCTCTTTTCTTTAACTATTCTCTGCTGCTTGACTATCATCAGGATTAGCATTACCTATTAGGTCCAGTTTCTCCCCATCCTTTGGGCAAAGCCAGTAATGGGAAGCTGTCATCCAGTCGGCTATCATGGGTTTCCAGATAATGGCCTAACTTCCCTTTCCTTTTGGATGATAAGCAGGCTTACTAGTACAAGAATTGCAGTGCCTCCTTTTCATTGGAAAATTATGTGTACTTCTGCACATGACCTCTCTGGAAGGCTACACATCCTCTGGAGACTATTGCTTTTATATAGCTTGGTAGAGACATGTGCATATCCCTGGTCTATCTGCTGTGCAACATTCTTCTATTCCCTTTTTAATGGAGTCAGCATTCTAGAAGGTAAATTCTCTCCACTCCCCTGAGGATTGGTAAGTTGATGGCAGATCTTTGCCATAATCAAGTATCCAGATAGGGCAGCTAGAGGACCTTGAGTCATCTGAAAGGATATGTCGCTAAACACTAGTGAAATGCTACTTGAAACTAACACCACCAGCTGTTTAGCAGGTAGCAAGCATCCATATCACTGGCCATACCGTCTGCAAGATTGCATAACCCTGGGTGAGGAGAAATTCCATGCCCATCACTGTTTTGCTGTATTGTTCAATTAATTAGCCCTGTTCTGTTGAACTATGGGAACTGATAAAGCAAAGAATTCCAGTGATAAGTAGGGAATCCATTTGCTCATATTCAGCACTCCATTTCATTTGATATGGCATTGGCTTAAGCATTAACTTAGTTGACCACAGTCTTGTCTACCTGCCAGCTAAGAGCTGTGGTTACTTTTCAGAACAGCTATTTTTTGCAAGAACAGAACATAAGGTAGTTCCAGCTAATTTGAAATGCTTGTACTCAGTATTATTTCAACCCTCTCCTTTACTTTAAAATGCACACCTACAACTACTACTAAGGGAATTTTCATACTTTGAAATGTCTCCCCTTGAGATATTCACTAATGTTTTTTATGTATTTATTATACACTGCCTTACAGTTAATACATTACCTCATTCTGTTGACATTATTTGTTACAAACATCAACCTTTATTGGCCATGTTACTTCACCAGCTCTACCTCCACTGCATTTTTTTTCTTTTCTTGGCTTTTTATCATCCATTGTTATTATCTCCTTCTTTCCTTAGTCTGTATTCTTCTTCTCACTTTTCTAGCCCACTAATAACCCACCCCCCACCATTTCATTATTCTCCATATAATGCATCACTCTGTTTTTTTCCCCCCTGCAACCTGACATGCATTGTAATAGATTGCATTGGACTCTGAGAGGCCAGATAGATATGCAAATGTATATATTTGCTATATGCCCTAAAATACCTTTTTGAAGAAAGTATAAGATATTGCTTGTAGGACTTTAAATGCTCTTTGTAGGACTTAGTTTTCTTCTGAGTTTTCACACAAATAAGCTACTCCAACAGATTATCCATTTATTTCAACTCCTTGTCTTCTAAATAACTGCAGCTCAGATTGCACCCAGAAGAAGTATGTTCTTATTACAAGAAAGTTTCAGGTACTGTAAACTGACTTAAACATAAATTTAATTAGGGTAGTGCTCTGTCTGCCTTCCACATCTTTCATTGAAAGATGTAAGGTTGGCCATTTTATACTTAGTCTTTAGAGATTAATTTTTGGACATCAGTACTCTTGTAGGTAGATTTTTTTTCCTTTTGATACTATATTTGAATATAATTATTGTCATACTACAAATGTGGCACCATTTTTCAATAAATTATTTCTGTGTCTTTCAACAAATATAGCAACACTTTTCGATAAATCATTTCACTGTGTCAGTCTAGTTCTAAAGCAAATCAGCAATATATTCAGCAGATCAATATGTTGGGGTGCCTTGTCCCTCTGCCTTCACTTTCCCAGTTTTAGATGTTAGGTGGTATTACTCTGAGCAGAGAGTGGATGACCAACAAGACTGTAATGTTTTAACCTGAATTCCTCTCCATGATTTAGGCAATTTCCAAGTTTGGCATGAAACATAATTACGAAGCAATAATATGAAAGCTTTTGAAACATTCTTGTGTTGAATGTACAGCTAAGGGACATAAGCATATGACTATTTTCTTGGTGGCAAAAACATTGTATGAGGGATACACCCCAAGAAGTGAAAATTACATTTTTTTTCTAATTTATGATATCCATCATATCAGAGTAACTGAGAGGACAGTGGCAGGATTTTAGAGGGACCTGCATATTAACTAATTAAATAATTAAAGTTAAGGAGCTGCAGGATTTCTTTACTTAAAAAAAAAAGCAAAACAAATAAATAAGTGAAAAGCCAGAGTGCTTCCATCCAAGGCAGCCACAGATGTGATGCTCTGCTGGTGAAGTGTTGGCCTAAAACTTACCAATCAAATTGAATGCTTTTTGCTATGATAAAAAAGTCAGTATAATGCATTGTCAAAATTGCATGGTGCCAGTACAAAAGGGCATCCGAGTTATTTTTGTTGTGTCTTAGCAGATAACCAGAAACAGGCAGTTGATGGCTTCAGATCCCAATAAGTGAAAGTCTTTTGTAGGCATAACATCAGTTTCCATTTTACATAAATGGTTATCTTTATTAATTCTGTGATTTGTTCTAACTGCATTATACTCTGTAATGTAAATTGTGCCACAATAACATCTTAACAAAAGTTACTTTTTATTTGCCTATTGGGTATTCAGCTAAATCCAATGATTTCATTATGGTCGTTCACCTCAAAACACAAGCTGCTATGTGGTGATTGTCTGGTGCAAGACGGTTGAAGTCTTGACTGCAGCCAAACTAACATGGGCTTAACAAGTGTTTCTGCTGCCATGGAGTTAAATGAAATATGTTATTGTGGTGGATCTTATTTTATTTTATTTAATTTATTACAGCCAGTCTGAACATCTGAGATGTTCACTTCAGCAATGTAGCTCTAACTGCTGGGGTCCTATCCATCCAAGGAATTTTGTCCTTTTTTACTGCAATTAAGGCTTGAAAATTCCCTGGTATTATTGTGTAGCATCCCAACACTACTGCATACCTCAGGATAATTACCTGTTAAGCAGTAAGAGCAGTCAGTGATCTTTGAATATGCAAAAAAACAATTTACCTCAGACTGCAAGGCAAACACAACAGGGGACATTGGTCACAAGCTGAAATGAGAGGCCAAAGAAGCAGAGAAAGGCAATGTGGAGAGCAGCAATTTACACAGCTTGTTGTTATCCTTGAGTACTCTATTACATAAAGGTGAAGACGGACATAAAGCAGTTAAAAACTGCAGTGGAGGAATCAAACACTGAAGGACCTCCTTAAGCACTGCAACATATTAAAGATCCACTCCTATCAGATAGAGGAGCTAATGCAGAGGAACAAAAGATTAGAAATAAACATGTAAATGACCTGGAAAATCGATCGTGGTAGAACAAACCTAGGCTAAGGGGATTGCTACAAGGAGTGGAATGAGAAGACCCGCTATCCTTCTTCAGCCAGAAGTTTTCTACCATTCGAAGAAAAAAACTTCTATGGATTGAATGAGCCCTTCAACAACTCCAAGCATTACATATACGTTTCCTAAATTATAAATGATAGAGAAGTGGTCTTGTTTATAGCCAGGGACTCACTGCTCTAAGTGCAGTGGGGGTTCATTTTGCCACAAATTAAAATGAAGCTCTTTTTTTAGCACCTGTAAATCCTTTTTCCCTCTACTGTGGCGACTCAGTGTGATGGATATTACAGAATAACTCTGCTTCTCAGCCCTGTTAACAATCCAGAGAGGATCCATTACAACCATATTCCATTATCACACAGCAGTGGCTTTCTTTGACAGAGGAAAAAATATTCAACACCATACACCAATTGTTTCTAGTAGAGCAGTTGATGTGAAGACAAAGCTTTCTGTGTATTTGTCGATTACTTGTACACCTCTGTTGATTACTTGTATAGCTCTGTTTACTAGGCTCTATATGTATTTTTCTGGAGCTTTTCATCTGAAAAAGTTTCATAGCTCATTACATGATGCTGCTATTAATGAGTAATGCGTGAATGGGCGTATCTTCGTTGAAGGTTGTGCGTTAGGGCTGGTAACTCGGCATGGAAAAATCAACTACCAATCATTAGCGGAACGGAGCTCCGCTGTGGCAACCCCTAACCGGAAAAAGCTGAAAGACACAACAACTCTGTTTAAATTTTATATATTTGCTCATTACTTGTATACCTCTACTTTATGCAATGATGGAATTTTTTTGTAGCTTTTCTCCTTTGGTCTCCACTAAAGAGGTAGCTTTCTGCCACTCGTACTATTCCAGTTACCAAATGCTATCAATAAATAAATAAATTAGTAAAATAAATAAATAAATGTATGGTACCATCACTACCATGCAGGAAAATGGTATTGTATAACATTACTTTAGAGTGATGTCCGCCAAAGAGGTCACATAACTCAGTTGATATTATCAACCAATGGAGATTATGAAGCTCACAGTTGGAGGTTAAATGTTAAGTTGGCACCTTTTCAGGTGCATCACGTTGTTAATGACCTGATACATCTCCCACATCAAAAAAACAAAACAAAAATGCAACAACTAGCTTTATTTATTGTTATGACAGTGCTTAAATTAAACAGGAAAAAGACAGGTATACAGTAGTTAAGCAAAAGGACTTTTAAACATCATATTTATGTACATAAGGTGGATTTATTAGCTCTCATAGTGAGCACTAAACTCCAGGGATTGTTCATTTTCACAAGCAACCAGCTCTTGACACTGAACCTAGTAGGGGCAGCGTCATCAATTGCCTGGACAACATGTGGATTAAACCTTTGTGCTTTGAATGTTTGGCACCTCAATTCTGTTGTAAAGGGAGTCAATATTGTTAACTAAATTAAGGCACTGAAATAGACATGGTGCTGTTACAGGAGACAAAGCTATCCATCACAAGTTTTGATCCAAGCTAAACTGAGGTGGGCTACCAGCCACAACTCTGAGCTGAGATATCAGATGACTAGAGGATTCTGAGCTTCTCAAAAGCCATAAGTTGCCTGCTTTTTTTTTGCTTGATTATACCATTTACTGCACTTTTTTATTGTACTCTGCCTATTTAATATCATTTTTAATACTGAAAACTAAACTGTTTGTACTGCATTTGCCTACCTTATTGTACCTGTTAAAGCATATCATGTTGCTTTTTACTTTGTTTGCAAAGCTTTTTTTTGCTATGTTCACTGTTTGCAAAGTAATTGTTGCTACTTTTCACTGTTTATAAAGCATCTGTTCTGTTTGTTCTGTTTTCCCACCAAGCAGTATTTTAAATAGCCAACTGATTTGCTGATTAAAACATTTTTTCATGTCTCCTTGCTGTTTTTCCTCTGTTTAAAACATGATTTATTGTCTCACTGCTGTTTTTCTGCTAATATATGTTATAGTGTTCCCCATCTAAATTAGTGTAGCTAGTAACTGTAGCATAGTCCAGATACACACACATTTTCTGCATCTGGATCTGTTTACAGTGGCTGTTGTATATTCTGAGTATGATTTCCAAGCTATTTTTGGTCAGAAGTAGGCCTTCTGCACCCTTGTGAGAGATGTGTGCTGATTGGAACATGTCTGGTGAAGGGTAATTAGTCTAGGTCTTGAAGTAAGCACCCTCATTGGTTATTTTTTTTTTTTATGTTTTTAGCTTCTGGTATTTAAGCCCCACATTTGAGTGGGTTTCTGCTTGTTTGAATGTCGGGGAGCACCATGCATTGCCACACAATTGTACGCCATAGCCAGACAGATAATTTTGACAGTTTTTCCCTTAGATACAGCTGTAGTACATTAGTCTAGTCCTCATCTTGAATACATTTCTGGTCTAAAAAGTATTGCTAATGAGATGTGACCTATTAGGAACCCCGTCAGAAAGCAGTTCTTCAAACCTAGCATTGTGGACAGTTGGACAATTCTTGTCTCTCCTGCCAGTCTAGTCAACTTGGATCTCCTAAGGCAGCGTAGCAATTGCCTCATGTACACTGACAACCCTCTACTAACAACTCACTCTAGTACAGAGTGCGAAAGATGTATCTACATCAATAATCCTGAAACTCTGCTCTCTCACACTCAAAACAGTAACACAGAAGAGGTTATTAACTCACCCCCCCACTACTCAGTTACATGGTACCACTACTCATACACATAGTATGCATCCAACACATGAATCTACATAAGTGGAGGTTCTCTCAAAAAACTTACCAAAACACCAGAGACTTCCACAACACAAGACTGCTACAACATAGTTCCTACGGCACCCAAGACACATAGCAACATCAGTGTCTCACCTACCAAGCCCTTAAGGTGTAACACTCATAAAACAAATGTTCTTGTCATTGGAGACTCAATAGTAAGGCAAATGGATGTCCCACTCACAAGGTTAGATAATGATAAATTTACAGTCAGCTACCTGCCCGGTGGCAGGATTTATCAGATCACGCATGCACCAAGGTCTCTCAGCAACAAGTACCATTATGACTCCATCATAGCTCATGTTGGAGTGAACAACCTGAGATGTTCTTCACTATAGTATATGAAGAGAGACATGACTGAGCTTTCTGAGTATGTGCCTCAGCCAGGGAAGCCCCTAGCCTTGAGCAGCATATTACCCTCACCTACAATAATTGCACAGTATAAGCAAAAAATGATTGATTTTAATAATTGGATTAGTTTTGGGTGTCATTAAATGGGGATCCAGTTTCTGTCAGCACGGGGCGAAATAGTTGACAAACCTGGCTGCTTTGTCAGAGATGGTTTGCACCTGGCACAACTAGGCTTTCAGCTGCTGGCAAAAGCTCTTGCCTCCCTTATAGTGCCTTTTTTAGGCAAGGTCTCAAAAATAAAATTGCTAGCATGAAAATTGCCTGTCATAACAAAACAAGGATTATGCTGCTAAATGCTAGGAGCTTAAACCAAAAACTGCACAACCTGGAAGCACTTCAACCACCAGAAGATATAGATGTTTGTGCAGTCACAGAAATCTGGTTTAAGGTTTCAGAGAGTATCCCAGCCTTGCAAGGCTACAATACCTTCCAAACGTTCAGATCGGAAGACGAATGTGTGAGAAACAAAGGAGGTGGTGTTTCTATCTATATTAGACATAAATTCACCTCCTGACTAGTTAGACTGGACAACTCCATAGAGGTACTCCAAGTTCAGATTGCTGTGGGTAAGACCACCATTTGAGTTATAGCTATTTATAGACCCCCTCCTTTAATCATGATGTGCATGAGGCCTACTTAGCCAAACAATAGTCAATCCAAATATTGCAAAACACTCTGGTCATGGGGGATTTCAATTATCCCACCATCAACTTGGAAGCCTACTCTAGCCCTAATCACTAGCACAAAAGTTCCTTGAGTTTGTTAACTCAAATGTCCTGGAACAAATTGGTCAAACCCCAACAAGAGGAACAAACATACTAGATCTGGTCCTCACTAACATGACAAACAGATGCACCACCACAACTGTTAGACCCTCATTAGTTAAATCTGGCCACAAATCAGCCGCTTTCAAACTGTCACTAACACCAGAACTTACAAAGGGTGGAGTCAGACTAAAAAACTTCACCAAGCCAAACTATACCCTCCTAGGCGAAGGTAAAAATGTATTCCAAGCCCCATCCTGGCTGGAAGTGGTAATTACACCAAAGCTTACACTGAAGACCTGTACAATTATTTTTATATGTTTATAGACTCAGCTGTTCCAGAGAGAAATAAAGCCAGAGCCCCAAGTAAAAACAAGCCACCCTGGTGGACATCCAGCATCAACAAACTTTACAATAAAACCAAAAAGTTGCTTTCTAAGAAAACTAAAGTGAGGCACAACAATAAAAAGCACCGCCCTCAGCCACAACAGACTAATATGACAACATGTCAAATCCTATAAGGGTACCAATCACATCCAAGCATAACCATAAGGCCTTTTCCAGCTACGTATGTAGCCTAAAAGGTAGGACCCAAGCATGTGCCAAACTAGTGACTAATGGTATCACACACACACACCGATCCCTCAGAGATAGCAAACCTGCTAATGGACAGATTTGGTGAAAATTTCACTCCCTTATCCCCTCCAAACTTATCACAGACCTTGCCCTCAAATTCTATTCCACCCTACATATTGGAAGAGCAGGTCATTAAAGCCTTGTCTAAGCAACAAACCAGCCTCTGTGGGACCATATGGCATCCCAGGCTGCAGTCTAAAGCAACTAAAACATGAACTAGCATCACCATTAAGTACCCTACTCAGTCATAGCCTGTCCACAGGCTTAGTTCCTGTGGAATGGAGGACAGCAACAACTTATTCCCCTCCACAAAGGTGGCTTAGCAATAGACCCAGGGAATTATAGACCCATAGGTCTGACCAGCCTCATCTGTAAGGCCATGGAATGTTTCATTATGGATCTCATAAATAAAGACATACGCAAGCTCCAAACCCTGAATCCCACCCAATTTGGCTTTGTCAAGGGCAGATTTCTTCAAAAATTTGACCAGGGTCATTGACCAGGGCAAATCTGTGCACACAGCATACCTCAACTTGGCAAAGGTCCTTGACACAATCAGGTACTCAGGCATTACCAACAAACTTAGTAAACTGAATGCAGACCCCCTTTGTTGTAATATGGGTTGTCAACTGGTTCACAAATCAGTCAGACACTATTAAAGTGGCTGACTCCAAATCGACCAGCAGACCTGCCACCAGCAGGGTGCCACAAGGGTCAGTGCTGAGCCCACTACTGTTTGGTAAAGAGCTGTGGCTGACCATGTTTGCAGATGACTGCAAACTGGGTGCAATTACTGAATCGCCAAATGATGTCAGTATACTTCAAGAGGGTCTTATGCAGACCAACAACTGTTTTTTTGTCACAGTCTCAAATTGAATGCAAAGAAATTCATCACCATTCCCTTCAGTAAAACAATGTCTCTTCACACTATCAATTTGAAAACAATACCCTATGTACCAATGAAGTGGTAAGGGATCTGGGATAATAAGTAAACTGTGACCTTAACTTTGACCACCATGTGTCTAATGTAGTAAGGAAGGCCTTCTACATAGCATGCTTGATTAGCAAAGGCATTGCCACTTGAAGGTTTTAATCCCTCTATACTTTTCACTAATCAGGCCCATAATTTAGTATAATGCCCCTTTTGGCATGTACCATACAAAGCACCTGCAGCAATTGGAGATACCTCAGAGCTTTCTAACAAACAAGACCAATAGACTCCAGCATGTGCCTTACACACACTGACTAAAGTCCCTGTCACTATGCTCTGTATCATATAGACAACTTATAGGAGACTGATGCATGGCTTACAGAGCAATCTCTCACCCAAACCTGATGTATCTGCTGCACATCAGTAAATCAAACAGGACTAGCACTACCCATTCTGGGAACCAAAATTTGGCCTTTAACTTGAATAGGATGTGCTGGAGGGACAGATTTGTTTCCCAGCAACTGTTGCATCTTTGGAATAGGCTGCCAATAGGTGTGAAGCAGAGCACCTCTATGTACTGTTCAAAAGGAATCTGGATGAGTGGTTGAGACACCATAAATTTTTACTAGGGATAGCACCCACAACCCTCCTGGACATGGGCAATCATTAATAAGTATAATCCTGGGTATTGACTAGAGTATCCATGGTATCACATTGGGATGAAATAATTAGGCTTGAAATGACCTCCAGGTCGATAGCCTAATAACCGCCTATGATTCTATGATCTGCACAGCCAAAAATGATCCAAAAATGATGGAGAGAAGTTAAGTCGAATTAACACTGACTAAGCGGAATAGATCCTTTCTCTTCTGTAGACTTGTTATGTACAGGAGAATAATATATGCCATGGCAATATAAACAAAGTGAAAATATATCTGCTAAATGGCAGTATAAAATGTAGTGAAGATATGTCTGCTAAAACCAAGACTCTGAAATATGCTACAAAAGTGAAAATTCGTACAGTAACAGTTGGGCTCTGAGGACTGTTTAAGTGAAGTTTTAAATCTGTGGGCCTCAATAATCTTAAAATAAAGTCTACCCAAGCCAAATATGAGGTACATTTGGCCTCCCAGGACAAAACAAGGTATTCTTTAGGTATGTCTATAAACTCAAAGGCAATGTGCAATTGTGTGCAGATCTCATTGTAAACAGAGTCACTCACCTATACTGAGCCAGACTAGAGTCAAGCTCAACAGAGTCTTCTTTCCCCACTGATTCTGCCAAGCCCATTCCCTTGGCTGTGGTCTTACTAGATAGTAGGTAGGGACAGTAGGAACTTTGTTCATCCATTCATGAACATCTCTAGTAAGATGACGAGGCATTTGGCTACCTTAAAAGATTCATAGTTACCCTCTACGTTTACCCATGCTATATTGAATTTCTTCACTTTGACAATCATAGTACTGGGCAGAAATCACATCATGTCAACACCCATTTCAGACCTTCATAAGGCTTTGTTTTAATTAAACAGTTGGATTCCCCTGATCCACATCAGATCTAAGTCAGCTGCTAGCTGCCAGACGATGAATGTTTCAAGCAGGAAGACTGCAGCACAAAGAAAACATTAGTTTGGGACAAGAATGTGATATAAAAACACTTGAGCAGGAGGGACTGTAGAAATATTTGGGAATTGATGAAGGATCAACAATAGAATATGAACAAATGCAAATAAAACTTAGTAAGGAACATTTTAGAAAAGAAGTATTTGATCCTGAACACGACCAATAAGTGCTTCTACTCCACCAAATAGTACTAATATTTTATTCAGAACACATAAAGCACGGCACTGACATACAATAAATAAAAATAACAAATATAAAGATGTTTAGCGCTTTCACTCACTACGTGAGCTTCTTCAGAACATCTGAATCAGCTATATCTGCTGTTTAAATACAAAATCTGGCGCCAAAAAAATTCAACTGTTTGTGTCATCTTAAAGTAACAGTCTTTTTGCAGTATGTAAATCCTTATAGTACTTAAAAACCTTTATAGTACTTAAAAATTCTCTTTGATAAGGCTTCCAATCTCATGCCTATATTACTATTGATATACAATTAAACATGCTTATATACGCCATAAAAGGGTTCTAAAAAAACATTAAAAAACACATTAAAAAACACATTAAAAAACATTGAAGAACATTAAAAAAACATAGGTTTGTGTGTATTACTAACAAATGTATATATGAGAACTCATCTTGTAAATAAGGACAGTGTATGTTGAAAATAAAAACATATGAATTAAAATTGTCACCATTAGTCTAAATCACCATTTATGTAAATTATCACGATTAGTATGAATTAACGCCCGTGTTATTAAATATATTATAAATATATTATAAAATATATTGTAAAAAAATAAATAAAAGTTATAAAAATATTATAAAAATGTATATAGTATATAATGTGTAATAAAGTCTGTTGTATGTATGTATATAAACTTGTCACGATAATTTTATCTATAATACCTAACATAATGTTTTATATTTCATATATTTTATATATTGCTTGCTGTATGTGAATTTGTTACTATAATAATATGAGATATTAATTCTGCATCTGAGTATTGTTAACCTAGATGCATTAGATGGTTCCATATTTTTTGTTTGTTTATATTAACAGTGTTTATTATTTCTTAACTTTGTTAATATGTTATAAAATGGTCAGTTGTATATTATCTAGCATTCAATTCCAAAATGGGTTTACACAATATAAATTCATTTAAACCTGGTAAATTAGCTGCATCCAGGTATATCTGCCACCAAATCTCCCTAAAATTCAATAATTTCTTAGTATCACCCCCTATTGGGTTATTGTGTATAACATCTAAAATTGCAAATTTAAATACATGGTCACTTCCCATTTTTTCTACATGCCTGGAGAGTGCATTCATGGAATCTTTCTTAGATATACTGTAAATATGATCATAAATTTGTTTCTTAAAATTTCTCTCTGTTTTGCCAACATAATAACAAGTACATGCCCCACACTTTGCAATATATACAACCATCTTAGTATTGCAGTTTTCTTTTCATAATTTAACACATTGCCTATACTTGTTCGTAATATAAATTCTGTTGGTTTCTAATATATGTTTGCATTGTTTACACATTCCACACTTTTTAGTACCTTCATCATTCACATCCCTTAACTCTAATTTGCTCTTCTCTTTATTTGTATTTTTATTATTTTTGTTTTTGATGGGATTGTACTGTAATAATTTCTTGATATTATCCCCCATTTTATATACTGTTCCTGGTCTACTTCCTACCACATCTTGAATGTTTAAATCCGTATGTAGTAGGAACCAAAATTTGTTGATAACTTCCACTATTTTGTCATATACAGGGCTAAAACATATAATTAGTGATCTCTGATGCTTCATTACATCTTGTTGGTTGTCAGGATTAAACTGTAGTTTGTTATTGTAAATTTTATTCAAACCCTTTCCAAACAGGGGTTCATATCTCTTACCCCAGTCACTTAACACAAATTTTCCTATATCCTGTAACATTTTATTAGGATAACCTCTCTCCCTAAACAACCCCATGATGTATTCAATTTCATCCTTAGTTGTGTTGTAATCAGAAGTCATTCGTGTAGCCCTGATACATTGCCCTTTAAAAATATTTTGTTTTAGTCTAGTAGGGTGATAGCTATCATATACCAAATAGTCATTAGAAAAGTTTTTTTTCTTGTATATCTTCGATTTTAGCTCCCCATTTTGAGTGTATATGTAAGTATCCAAGTAAGCTGATCCCTCCTTACTCCTCGAATGAGTAAACTTTAAATACTTACTACTACTATTTAAATATTCAATGAATTTATCCATTTCCTCTTGGGTATTTCCCCATAATATATATATGCCATCTAAAAATCTTGAGTAATAGAGGATTTTCTTGAAATAAAGACTGGGAAAAAGCATAGTTTCTTCCCAGTCAAGCATGACTAAATTGGCATAAATGGGGGCACACGCAGCCCCCATTGCCACTCCCTGAGTCTGCTTGAAATATTCTCCCTCAAAATATATGAAATTATTTTCCAACACCATAGACATGCATTCCAGAATGAGACAAGATGAGTTCTCATATATGCATTTGTTAGTAATACACACAAACCTATGTTTTTTTTAATGTTCTTCAATGTTTTTTAATGTGTTTTTTAATGTGTTTTTTAATGTTTTTTTAGAACCCTTTTATGGCTTATATAAGCATGTTTAATTGTATATCAATAGTAATATAGGCATGAGATTGGAAGCCTTATTGAAGAGAATTTTTAAGTACTATAAAGGTTTTTAAGTACTATAAGGATTTACATACTACAAAAAGACTGTTACTTTAAGATGACACAAACAGTTGATTAAGGGCAAGAACAGTGCATCAAATGGCCCAGACAATATCCCAGGATGCCTTCCAAAAAGCATAAAACATGACCTATCAGGCCCTCTGGAACTACTATTTAACTGTAGCTTCAAACAGGCTTCATGTCTCATGAATGGAGAACAGCAACAGTCAATCATGTCTCTGCAGAAAGATGGGACATCTACAGACACTGAAGCCTACAGACCCATAGGTCTCACTAGGCATATATGCAAACAATGGAAAGAATTATTATGAAAATGATCAATAATTGCATAGTAAACCTCCAGACACTGGAACCAACCTAGTTTGGTCTCATCAAGGGCAGGCAGGTCATGCCTACTCAACCTGTTGAACTTCTTTGAGGAAGTCACCAAAGCAATGAATGAGGGGAAAAATGGTACATACTGCCTACCTTGACCTGGCCAAGGCATTTGACATAATACCACACTCTGGCATTGTTGACAAACTCAGGAGGTTAGTTAATATGTAAAAATTTTTTTACATATATTTTCACAATTGTTATACTAAGATGTTAGGTCTGTAAATGAAAACTCACTAATAGATGTATTTGTGCAGCTATCTATGAATGCTTATGAATGTCATGTTTCCAGTCCCATCCACAAACACACAAAGGCAGTACCACCACTTCATTAGGGAAGGTTTCAGTAAAGCTTAACCCTCTCCATCTATACACAATTTGATGAAATGGGTGGAACTGACCTTAGACACTCCTACTGTAACTGTAATAAATAGCCAGCTATAACCACATGATATTCAGTCTTCTAAACAGTGCTCATCTGCCAAATAAAGGAGCCCTTATGAAAGAACTGAGTATCTATATTTATTACAAGAACTGAGTATTTGGATTTATTACAAGAACTGAGGGCAATTTTTCCATTCAGCATAAGTAACAAGGACTGAAGAAGCATTCTGAGACCATGAAAGGGAGAAGACTAAGCAAAAAACTAGTTAGCCTCCTCCAGGAGCAGCAAGTTGATTGATTTTAATTGAAATTCTGCTTTATCCCTTGGTGTTCTTTTACACCAAGGCTCCTCATCTTGCTAACCCAAAGACTAGGACTAAGCAGATAACCCTACACATACTATTTTATATTCCAAAAACACATGTTCCATAGCTTCTTCTTCTTGACAATACAAACATGTTATATCATTTTTTTCTTATATTGCATATTTCCTTTTACTGGCATTTTATTTATCACTTATCTCCACAAAAGAAATCTTGACATTTGACTTTCTGATTACACCATTTTCTTCTTATTTTATAGCTTTTTTTTTTCATTTGTTAGATTTTCCAATAGTATTACATTGCAACGTTTTATCACTTCATTCTTATATCATACATTTCTATTTTTACCTATATGATCGATTTTTATTTTACACAAAAATATTTTTCTTGTTAATATTTTATTTCCTGATTTATACACTTTTATCTTTTTTACTCTTTTCTATCATACCCCAAAATTTATCATACTTATATTTATACAATTTTATGGGTGTATATTAAAAGTCCGAAAGCACTAAATGTCGAGTGTATGTACATCGACACATAAAGGTCAATCTACATACACAGCAAAACACTCAAAGAGCGAAATCCAAAATGCTGAATGTTATTTCCTGGTCACCAGCGCGATGGTGGGGATAAGGAAATATATCCTTTTCCCCACTGTAGTGCTGTCTCGGAGTTGGTATGTTTAGGTAGGGGGTGTGGGGGTGAATCCCCCCACATGGGGGTGCAGGGGGTCTTGCCACCCTGCAAAAGTGTGTTAAAATTAATTATTTAGTATTATTTTTTACTTACCTGTGTGGAGCATTCTGATGACAGAACTCATTTGGCATTTTGGATTTCGCTCTTTCAATGTTTCACTGTATATGTAGATCGACCTTTATGTGTCGATGCACATACACTCGATGTTTAGTGCTTTCGGGCTTTTAATATAGACTCCAATTTTACTACTAATTTCTCATCTTTTGCATTTATCCACTTTAACACTTTGAAAAAAATGAATGAATCATCTTATGCCACTGGGTTAATTAGCTCTTAATCTCATTTTTCTTTATTTATATTAAAAACTCCTCATTTTACTGGGTTTAATATTGAACCCCGTATAAAGTAAAAAAAAAAATGTCTGCAATAATTCCTTTCCAAATACTGCTGGCAACATAAATACACTTGCTAAGTATGCTGTTTTCCCATCGGTGCGGAATTAATCAAATAAGCCATTTTTTCCAAATGATAATTTATATGTTCTCCAGAAAAGAGAGGTTTGTTTTGTTTCTTCTATTGTTTCTCATTGATTTCTACTTACATCTTTATTCACAAATTTTATACCTAACACAGAAGTTGTATACATTGTAAAATATATTCCCCCTTTCTTTATTATATCATGTAAACCTTTAATTTTCTCTCTATTTAAAGCCATCTCTATCATCTCCAGACAATCATTTGTGAAAATTGTTACTACTTTTATCCAAATCACATTTTTTGCAATTAGTATAATGTCATCTACATATGTTAATAGAACTGGAATTTTGCAATTTATTTCACATACTATCACATTCATAAATAATGCAAAGAGTAAACAACTCATTGGATGCCCTTGTCTTGCTCCACTCTTCATCTGTACCTCTTGCCTTAACAAGCTATTTACAAGTATTTTACTTTATTATTCCTGTACTCTGACATACATATTTCCTAACTTTTTCACTTATATTATATTCTTTCATTATTGCCTATAAAATTTTATGTCCAATTGTGTCAAATGTCTTGCCTCCTATTATAACTTTTGCTTCTTCTTCTTTTCTGTTCAAAATTCCATCCCCACTTTCTCTATCATTAGTAATTCTTGACAGTCCTTCCCCTTTATATTATACTTATATTATCTCCCATAAAATTTTCCATTTTAGTTTCAAGTCTCTTTTGTAATATGTTCATAAAGATCTTATAATCATTACTGCTCACTTCTATTGGTGCCCAGTTTTTAATTGTATTCATTCATCCCTTTTTCATATGAATTTAAGTATTCCATTGAATGTTGTAAAATTGTTTTCTTTTTTAAGGACATACGTTCAGCATTTATACATGAAACCTTCATTTAAAAATTCATGCATAATTTTTAAAAAACATTTTTTTGCCAATCTATTACATTTTTACACATTTCATACCCTATTTCATTTGGTCTTGCAGCGAAGGCTATATTTACTTGCCCTAATACTTTATCTAGCTCATTTAAAGAAAGCTCTATTTCCAACTCATTATTCTCTTTTTCTGTTAACTTTTTTACTTTCCATGTTTTGTTCACTATCTTCTTTTTTATTTCAACATTTACACTGTTCGTAATCTTTTCTTAAGCTCTTTCTATTTCTCCTTTCACATTTTTTATTTCTCTCATTTTTCTTTACTAATCTGCTTAAGTAACTTGATAGTTCCTCTCTTTTTCCTTGTAAAACTGTCTCTGCTTATATAACATTTTTTTGTATTTTTTTCTTGATTTCTTAAATATAATTCTTTTTGTCAAAGTTCTTTCTGTCATTATGTTATAAATGTTTCAATGCTTCATTATACATTCTTTTATATATTTTTCTCACTTTTCTCATATCAGGGTAGGAGTTTGGCATAATGGTTAAGGTGTTTACCTTACAAACATAAGGTGCAGGGTTTGATTCTCACGTGGGGTAATTGGCTAGGCTGAAAATGGCCCACAAGGGCAGTTAGCCTAGTACTTAATCTATGAACCTATAAACCTATATTAACACTGCAAAACATTTTTTATATTTTTCGTTAAATATCATCCACAATTCAGAACAATTTTTATAAAATGTTCTCATAATAATATGATTTTTCCATAACTGTATTACTAATTTGTTCCTTCATTGTATGCTTTCTTATTTATCCTTTTATTCCTTTGGTTATTTTTATATATGTCTTGTTTTCCTTTATTTCTAGCCATATTGCAAGAATATCAGAAAAACTTTTCAGCCACCACCCCTTCTTCTATAACTAAACATCTTATATTGTCTAATTTCTTTCTTTCTTATATCATTTCCTTTATTTTTAAGCTTGCCTCTTAAATCACAATTAAAATCTCCTGTTACTGCAATATTCATATTTATTACTACATAATCTAAAATCTGGTGAAATAAGTTTTCCCTTTCTTTACAATTAGTTCAAGCATATAATATTATAATTCTATATACTTTCCATTTTAAATCTACAGTGGCTAAATTTCCCACATATTTAATGTATATTTAGACTATGACTTTTCCAGAACATATCTCATTTTCCAAATTCCAGATTATCTTTCCTCCCAATAGCTTCTCTGTTTGTCATTCTTCATTTGTTAAAAGTCTTACCTCTTCTAATATAATTACATCTACATCACATGTATTACATCACTCCAAAATTCATTTTCTTCTTACTATATTCTTAATAGTATTTACATTTACAGAAACATGATTCATGGTTAATTACTAGGTCCTCTTTCTTAATAGGCCATTCTAAGCCTAACCAATTTCACTCCCAAAGGTGGAATCTAACTCTCTGTGAGTCAAACACCTTAACCATTATACCAACCCCAAGCTACTGCTGTATATAAATTCTTTTTCATTCATTACCCTTATTTTGTACTTATCTGGTTTTAAATTTCTTTCTGTCTTTTACACATTTAACAAAATATATATTTTTTTTCCTTTTACTACTCTGTGTATGCCTTCTTCACTTATTTCAGAACCTTCTTCTCATTTACATTTTCTTCTATTTCTCCTACTTCTAACATTTCTTCTCTTTGTTCATTTTCTTCTCTTTCATTTTCTTTTTCCTTACTGTTATTTTCATTTTTGCAATCCATCCATAAATGTCCAATTTTGTTACATTTATAACATTTCAATTCACATTTTTGCATCATATCCCATTTCCCCACAGATATAACATGCTCTTTTGTCAGAGTTACTTATCAAATGTCCTTAAAAAAGAAAACAAAACATGCTTTGTTTTTCCCCTAGTATTTTACAACACCCCTGTTGCCTTCCACACTTATTATGCTTTGTGTATGCATATTTTTTCTCTTTCTATTTTTAACACAGTGGTGCAATCCTAGTATTTCTTCACATAAAGCTTTCAAATGTCCTTTCAAAGTCTTTATTTCTACCTCTGTTAAAAATTGTGCATGAATATTATATTTTGTTTCCATTTTAAATGATTTTATCACATATCATGTGTTACAGTCTTTCTTTTTTCGCATTCTCCAAGACAATTTTCCAATGATAAAAGTCTCAAATATAATGTCATAAAAATGTCTATTGGTTAATAAGAACAAATGTTCTTACCTTACATCCAAATGAGCTATTAAACTGTCCCACACTTCATATCTGTTCATTGCTTTCTCTACTTTACTTTGAATCCTTGCTGTGTACTTTCATTTTTTATTTTCTTCTGCCTTATTTTCTGCAATTCAGCTTTTGCCTTCTTTCACAGCCAACATTTGCTGACTCATCTCCATCAAACAGTTTTTTTAACATTTCCTCAGAATCCTGCACACATTCTTTATACTTGCTTTCTCTTTCATTATTTTCACCACTCCTTCATCTCCTTTTCTCTCCATCCTTGTTTATCTGGGCTGCTTCTGTGCCTGGAATGAAAACAGGACGTGCTCCTCCAAAATGGTTCCCACTCACAGCAATTAAGAGCAGGTGAAGTTCCCTGATGCACTGACTAAATTTTCCCAGTAGCTTAAATACCACCTTGGGTGTCACCTGAAAAGATGCATCACGCATTCTCATACAGTTTTACATGAAGTGTAGCAGATTATATGCAATGAAAAGAAAAAAGCTCTAATGCATTATTTAAATAGAATCAGCGTTTCTTTTGTTTAAGACAACTAATATGTGATTGTTTTTATGGAGCAATGTGAGTAGGATGTGTATACTTAAGTATTTATCGACTCTATCTTGTTATAAGTTGTTCAGTTTTTCAAGGGTTATAGGATGCCATTCATTTTTGCCTAGTTCAGTTTATAGACATGTGAGGTTAGAATTATACAGCATTAATACACACACACACACACACACACACACACACACACACACACACACACACACACACACACACACACACATGTGTGTGTGTGTGTGTGTGTGTGTGTGTGTGTGTGTGTGTGTGTGTGTGTGTGTGTGTGTGTGTGTGTGTGTGTGTGTGTGTGTGTGTGTGTGTGAGTGTGTGGGTGTATGTATTATTACAACTGAGACACAATCATTTTTATTTACATGCATAAACATTGTAATCTTTTTCAAAATATATTCATCCATGCATGCTCTAACTATACAAGTAAAATATTAAGCCACTTTCATTTTCATAAAGATAAATTGGGACTAGTTTACCACAGTATTAATATTGCCAACAAATATATGTTTGTAAAATTGGTAGATGTTTACTTATCCTTTTTTTTATTTACACTACTAAAGTTTATTTTCTGGAATACTCTACCATTTTGTTTATGTCTCATTATATATCTACAAGAGCATAATTGATAACACTTTCAAGCAGAGACAATATTTCATAGCTTTATGCCCTATGCCATATATATCATATGCATAATACCCTATTCAATTTGTATTTTAATTTTTAGTGTTGAAAACAAGTACTATGGTAGAAGAGGAGAGGTCTTTGAAATTGGAGCAAAACAGAATTTGAAACGTTGGTCATAAAGATTGTATTCTTGTTTATGATAGAATGAAACATAACATTATCAAATTCAGTATATTAACAACCCTTGAATTCTGTTGATAGGATTTTACAAGTACAACTAACTTGATGTTATCTATAGACATCATAAAGGAGGTGCATAGGCAAGTACTAGTCTAGCTGCCCTTATGGGCCATTTAAGCCTAGCCAATTTCCCTTGGTAATAATTAAACCCTTTATCTCTTCTCTGGGATGTAAACACCTAACCATTATGCCAACCCTCAAGCAAAAGTTAAGCATGTTACATTTTTTATCATAAGGTCAATATTTGCAAGCCATTCTTGCCATATACCATAATGAAAAAGAGCAACAAAGTTGTATACTATTTTGACTGTATTTTATGTGTAAACAGGAGATGTTCTTCATGCAGATCACAGTTACTATAATAACCCAAGGAGACTCTGCCTCAAGCTGAGTTCCAGTGTTTATCAAGACTTTTAAGGGTTAGTGCCCTTACTTCACCTTACCTCAGATATATTTACATAGTTGATGTAAAGATATTTGCCTTGTTTTCCTTTAATAAAACACACATCACACCAAAGGCATTTGACAATCTTTATTTACTTCTAACAAAATAACTTTATTGCATCATTCCAAAATGTTAATAAATACATGAACATCCTAGTAACCACAACGTGTAATATGTCAGGGCAGTGTATCCCCTCTCAACCTGCCAGAATATGTAGCATACACACCACCACTCGCTTATTCTTACTAATCGAAGCAGTGCCCTATTGCTCGCTTTCATCCACCATACTCCTTGCATTAACACCTAGCACCAAGAGTGGGAACAGAAGAGGGATACGTCTGCCCCACTTCTAAACCAACCAGCCTGACCCCAGGCTGCTCTCCCTCACTTAACGAACAACATTCACTAAACCCTCCAAAAATAAACTTAAATGTACATTAAACAGGTCTAAGCCAAACTCTATCAGGTGCACTCCATCGTTTCTAAACCAAACTGGGGCCCTGTCATCAAAATCCCTATGTTCTATCATGTGCACACCTAAAGCCACAAACTATCATGCCAACTTACAATTAATTAACCACAAAGCCCACTGTAAAGCCATAATATTAGCAACATTCCTCTAACAAAAGCACGGTATAATCTCAGACCATACGATGCACATATCCGGATATAACCTCTTCAATGTAACCAAATCCTCCCTTATCCTATGCACCACTGCTTCTTAGGAATTATTTCCAAGTCATTACTTTCAAATGTACCACCAATACTTGAGGAAGTGCCATCCATGACTATATAAATGTAAAATCTTCCATAAGCTGATTCCACCTAAGGCTTCTAACACCATAACACCTGCCTGTCCACCCAAGTCAATGCAAACCCAATTACTTGCCAGCCATCCTAACAGCGCCCACTTCACTGCCCAATAAATATATGAATGGCACAGGAAGACAATATCATTTCCTAAAACAAAACAAACAAACAAAAATATTAACCAATCAATGTAATCCATTATCTAATATAAGATAAAAAGGCATTTGAAGACTAATGGCCCACTCTCTGAATGACCTCCACTGACCTGCCTTCCCTTGCTAAATCCTAAGTGTTACCAAGGTGAAAAGAATGAGTGGAAAAGCCATACAATGCGACCCCCTTCTTTTTACAGACATAAAGGGATTACCCTTACTACCTTAACCCCTCTCAACTGAAAAAACAAGTCCTGAGGGCTGCTCCCATGAGACTGCGTTAATTTCCCAGCCCAATCTACCAGACACATCCAATCAAACCTATCTTTTTGAAGAACTATCTGTGTTGCCTTCCTTAAATGATACATTTTAGATTTATATAACAAAATGTGCACTGTTGCAGAAGAAAACATGACATCTTCCCAAACTGGCAACCCTAACAATTCTGATACCCTAAATGCTCCAAAATGCATCCATAAACACAAGGTTACCCACAAAACATAAAACACTGAATCAACCACCACTAAAGCTAAATCCTTCAATAAAACATTCAAAACCTGTCTTGTCAAAGGCCAAGGCATATCCATACTCACACCAGACACTCTACCCCATCCCCTCAACATACACCCCACTGTCCAGGAATTAGTGAAATTACACAACCCAGCCACTTGAGAAAATATACGAATCACTGCCAGGTCCACCTTGACTGCTTGCAGTGCCTTACCTTGCACCCAAGCTGGAGTCAAATATCGTAATAATATTTCCTCCAACCAAACTCCCTCCTCCTCAGGCAACTGTAAAATAAATTTATCATAATCATATAATGCCCTATCATATGAGCTCTTGGTAGATGATGCCCTAGATTGCTGCACCAACTGTCTGGTCACTTCAGCCCAAGATGCCATACCTTTTCTGGCAACACCATTGTCTCTTCTACTGCCCCTGGAACCAACTGTCAACATCTGGAAAACTGTCAGCAATCCCATTCCTAGCCCCTGTCACATGCACCCTATGAAAGAAAAATTAATTAACAACCTCTGCAAAACCATCTTATGTAAAATTAAAAAAACAAAAAATAACAATTCAGACCTCACAGTCTTTACCTGCAAAACTCACCCTGCTGCCATATTGTCTGAATAAAAGTTTACCCTCTTTCCCCTCAACCACTTCTGTCAAACTACTGACACAACCCAGACTGGCATTAACTCCAAAAAGGCAACATCCATTTTTCACTCACCCTTTCAATTTACCAGCCAATGAGCAGAAAAACATTGCCAACCAAAAACTGCACCCATTAAACAATTGCAATTCCCCTTGACCAGTCCAACCCGACTGCCAAAAAGAAACACCGTTAACCCCCTCCAAAAAGTACAACCAAAGTGCCAAATCCATCCACACTAACTTATTAATGCTAACCCAATGATGTTTGCTCTTCCCTCCTTTTACCAAGAAGGCCACTAACATACAAAAAGCATGCCCCAGATGAACTGCCCGACATGCAAAATTCAGAAGCCATAAAATCGCCATAACCTTTTTAATCCACACCTTATCTTTGCACACCAGTCCTCCAATCTTCTCCTTCAAATGTGCTATCATGTCTGCCAGTAAACAAAACAACCAATGTTTTGCATCCACTAATAAACCCAATAAATCCAATGCCTTAGCTGGACCTTCCAGCTTCTCCCTAGCCAATGGGACTCCCTGCTTCTCACACATCCTCAAACACTTTCACAAACCATCCTGCACTTCCCCAAACTCTTGGCCTATTATCAGAAATTCATCCAGGTAATGTGCTGCCTTCTGCATGCACACTCGCTGCTGCCAAACTTAATGGAGTATGGTATTAAATTTCTTAAACATAGTGCAGGCTACCGTGCATCCCATTGGCATAGCCTTATCAAAGTAAAACTCATTTCCAACCACCATAGCCAACAAAGGCAACTCTTCCTCCAGCACCTGCAAAAGTCAAAACGCAGATTTAATGTCCACCTTTGCCAACCACAGATCCTTAAACGCTTAATAACCTTTATGGTATCATCCAAAGATGCTTAACTGATCTTGAGATCCTCTACTGAAATAAAGTCATTAAAATAGTTCTCCTCCAGGTATGACAAAGGGTGAATTAACTGGAACACGCCAGGTGACTTCTTTGAAACCAGATCCAAAGGTGAAACTTTAAGACTGCCAAAGGGGGGGTGATCAAAAGGGCCCAATACCCTACCCACTTGCCATTCCATCTCTACAAAACCCTCCAAGTTATCATCCTTTCACCGTACTGATTGCAAATTCGTACAAACTACTGCATCCCCCACCACCCTTGATTTAATAGAAAACCTTATGGAAAAATCCATCAATGATTTCTTCCTTAAGTGGCAAATCAGGAAATTGCTGATATGCCACAATACTTGCACCTTACTGGGAAAATATGTCCCCCAGCCTTCCTCTTGTCCCCCAAAAGGACAGCCCTCCCCTCTGTCCCTGAAAATTCCCCCTACCTTGTAGGCCCTGGAAACTCTGAAAGAAGAAGGCAAACCACCCTAATCAGTGAAAAGGAAATCAGAATTCAATAAATTACCATTTCGTCAACCACACTGTATAACTGGATGGATCCCAGCACACTTTGAGCAAGATGTGAGAACCTACACCCTACCCAAGCCCAACATACCCCCATCTTTTCACCCCCCTTTCCCCCCCCTCTACTAACTACTTTAAAGCTATCCATCATAGTGGTGAGCCATATGTCTGGACGTCTTAGGTCCAATGAAGGGAGTAGTCAACTGCTTTCTGCTTCTGAAAGTTCTGTTTATTCATCAACCAAATAGTCTCTGCCAATAAAAGCTGAACCTCACAAATCATAAGAAAGTAAGCCAAGAGTGGTAAGGCCACAGCGGTATCCTTCTCCAGCCAAGCCCCTATATTGTACATGAAACCTACCACCCAATTTTCACATGTCTTGGGTTACAGTCTACCCACTCTCCTCCTCCCCAGGCTGCTAAAGCCATCAAAAGGTCTTTGCCATGTGCCATTTCCAGTTCCACCAATCATTGCACCCTCTCTGCCTCAATTAATTCAAAGACATTAACATTCTCCACCTTCCAAATCTTCTATTTAATTCAGGATGATATGTGGGGGGAGGTTAGAAAAACTGTTCCTGTTACTTGCCCCAAAGCTTGTGTAGCTAACCATTCACCCGGGCCATTTACCAAAGTCCAAACCAACTTCCAAAAGTGATCCCACCCCTCCCACAGATGACCCCATGCTACCCTCCCCACTGACTATCTCACCTTGGCCCTGCTCATGAAGCATCTGCATATCTCCCATAGCATCTACTGTTTCACCAAACCCCTGATGCTCCTTGTCACCAACTATCCCACAATTATTCCCAAAACACTATGAGCCTGCCATGCCTAGTGAACTCCAACACCACATCATTATCTATGGTTCCATCATGCATCACTCCAGTAGCCAAAAGATCTACTGTGACAACATCCCTCAACTACCATGCCCACTTTTCTTGGGTCACCAACCTGCTGTTCACCACCAGACGTCTTCTTTTCTGACTGGATTCACTAGACTCTTCTGCGACCCTGGACTCAGCATTAGGCATTTCCTGAAAAAGCTCTTCCACCTATGACACAATGGCTACCCACCTCTTCAGCAAACTCTGCATATTCATCATCTGCACAAAGAAGGAGACACATTAAGACTGCAGAATACAAAAAAAAAAAAAAAAGCGCCACTTTACACAAACCACTTTCCTCCATCTGACTAGTCGAAGTATACCATGTTAAATATTGTTAAATCTCCTTACTCCTCCTTGCTTTTCACTGCACTACTAGTTTGATATATCACTCATATATTCTTTTTTATTTTTATATATTTAATTTATTCATTTTTAATATGTCCCCCCGGTAATCCTCTGAAAAGAAAAACACATGCATAAGGGGAAACCTTACCTTTACACCAATCTCCTATCCCAAATGAGAAATCTCGACCCTTCCCCTAAGTGTTTCAATAATGGGATGATTCCAAGATGAAAGTACTAATAATGGCATGCCTTGAAGTTTCAGACTTCAAGTCCTTCCAAGAATGTATGTTAAAACAAATCCTGTTTCTCCAGTAACTTTCTAAAGTTAATAAGAGCAGTCTTTAAAATATGCCCCTATTTTCTCTTTGGCCCCCTATTTTGTTGGGCTGTGACCAGATTTCTTGCACTAAGAGGCTACTTACCTCAACAGGGAGCATCTTTAAATGGCAATGTGCTGGCAGCCATGTTCCTGCCACTCTACCCACTCCTGAATGATAACTGACATGCTAGGAATGCAGCCATCCCAATGGGTCTGCCTTCTTGGTCCTTCACATTCATCTATTTTATTCATGTTTGTATTTATTTTTATCTTACTTATTTTTTTATTTTGACAAGTGCGAACTGCGGCCCAGTCTTCCCAATCATTCCCCCACTCCCATAATAATCAGCACCACACTGACCATTAGCTGCGAGCACCTCACAACCAGTGAAACACCATCCATAGCAGCTCAGCTGAGTGAAGGAAGCCACCTGCCCATACCACTATTACCAATGTAATTCTACTTGATGCTCAATCAAACTCACAAGGCAGATATTCTGCTTACCCACTCCTGGAGCAAACAACTGCACAACAACACACCACCACCAATCAACAATGACATCAACCAGCCAAGATCCACATAAGTACCTGTAAATCCAAAGACCATGCAACATGACCATAAACCAAACCTGTCATATTAATTAAACTAAACACTATCTTGATTAACTGCAGCTAGAGGTGCCCAATAAAACTACCAGGAAACTGCCTCTACAAACTTCAAAGGAACCAACTACATTATATGCAGACAATTGATGCTGTAACCTAAGTACTAGCTCAAGAATAATTAAACTAATCTTATAATAACTACGACCACAAGCAGTCAAACTGTGGTGCCAAACTTAAAGCAACTCTAATTCCCTTATTTCCCAAAAACTCAGCACAAGACAATCAGCAATCCCCAACAACAATAGAAAAAAAAAATACATATCCAGTAATCTGCCCTCCATTGTTAATCCAAGGACTACTTGTACTCTGATGTTCCTACAGGATGTCTCAGAGGTAAGCCTGCAGTAGCAAGAATATCCCTAAATCTGATTCCCTTTACCAGTTACACCCTCACATAAACCCCCTAAGTGCCAACCTATACCTACATCACTTCCTCTAAACTTCCTCATAATAAATTAACCCTTCCCTACCAGAATCTACTTTAAACCTTCCCTTACTTTCTAACCTTAACATCCTTCCTCAAATCAAAACCCCACACCCTCCATCAAACTCCTATTAATCCCTAAACACTGAAGATGTCCATGGACAAATTGCTTTGTTCCCAAACCACATTTGTCTGTACCATCTTTACCACTTTCTGACAGAATTGCTGATGTAGAGTATCCAGGCTTAAACTGAATTAAACCAGGCTTAAACCATTGGGTATTCTTTTGTTTTAATATTTCTGTAGAGCTTTTTGCTCCTGAATTTGCTGAGAAAAGATTAAGTATACATTCTCAAGGTGTATATCCTTTACTGTGTTTGTACTAGAAAATCTCAGATTCCATATAAAGACTTTGCCAATCAGTGTGTTTATTGTTTCAGATTAGAACATAACATGAATAATTGTGAAATTTTACAGGGATTCTGATAAAATATTATGATGGCCAGATATCATGCCACCCTAGCCTGCCTGAATAAAAATTCACTAGCAGCCATTTTGGGTAAGTATACTACATCCTCACATTCACATGTTAGTCACACACAAATATACTTGAAAAAGAAGGACAGTAAGTAGAAGCCAGGGGAGACTAGGAAGTTTATTGACTCCTTTTGGAAACTTGTGTCTGAGAACATCAGCACCACAGATTTGTCTTTCCAGCCCTGTTTCACACATCAGTTATAATCAAGGTCTCAGGTCCTGCACCTTTAGTGACTGTCACACCATTGGGAAAGAATTTGTTTGGCCGCTTTCGCTACTTTGCCTTTTTGGCACTGTAGTGTGATCTCGGAGTTGGCATATTTAAGTGGGGGGGGGTGGCAAAGCCCACCACGTTAAGTAATGTTTTACTGTTTGTTTGTTTTTTTGTTTGTTTCGGAACAGAGATTGTTTTCCATTGGAAAATAATCACTGTTCTGAAGTTTCGACGTTGTGAGCTTTTGCTTACATGGGGTCGATTATCTGTCGTTCGCTGTTCTGAACGTGCAATATGATAATACAGACTCATATTGACAATATCATACTACAAAATAAAATTGTCCTTAGGAAACTTGGAGCTTGGGATGATAAGTACCCCTCTTTTGATCGTCATTTGATAACAACAGTCAAGAAATCCTTCTTCTTCTTGGCATAAATAATCCTCAAGAAAATATCCTTTTGTAAGCATGTCAGTATTTCCCTACATCGAGCATCAAATAGGGCACTGATTAAGTACAATATCCCTTCAGGCTGTGCCTCACTAGGAATATCAATTAACTAGAAAGGTCACAGAGGTGCCTAACCGAGAAGATCACAGGCCTAAAGACACTGAGTTACCAGAAGAGGCAAGAAACACTGTCCATTTATTTAGTTCTTTTAGGCTGCCATCCCATTAGAGATCCAGTTGTCCTTGACCACCAGTATCTCAACAAATGTAATATGTGTACTAACACCAGAAACAGGGACCAAAATCTTCAATGATAAATAAATAAGGCAAGGGGAAGACACAAATTTTCACACAGAGCCTTCCTCATCTCTGGAATTGACTTCTCCTACAGTTGAAGCATTGTGATTCACTGGCATACTTCAAATGGAATCTGGATGATTTGATGGATCCCTACAAATTTATACCAGACTTGACTGGTCTAGCCCTAATTAAGAAATGGGGTGTATCCTGATATTGGGAAGTGGAAAGGCAAGTACAATCATAAAAATAAATTGCATTGAAATATATATAACTCTACTAATCTAAACTGTGGGCATCAAGGTCCTCATTTGTAGCTCAGGAGGATATAAAAGATCCCGTGGCAACTATTGAAAAGAGTAGGAGAGATTCTCCCAAATCTTCCCTAGTAGTATAAATAGCACCTTGGGTATCCCCTGCTACTAGCCTAGTGGGACTAACCTGGTCAACAAATGAAACTAAATAAATTCAATAAATAAATAAGCCTAAATATAATCTGTAGTCCTCATAACAATCCTATAAACCAGAAAACTAGTACTATACTCATAAAATATGATTATAAGATTAGTTAATCATGAGTACAACTGTGTTGCATTCCAGAGAAAGACTAACTTCACTTGCAGATTCCAGATTCAGTGTGTCTGAATTTGCAATAGAGTTCTTGTAATGGAATTTATGAGGGTCCAGCAGTCCATAAATATGGTCAGGCCTCTTAAAGGTGTGTGATAGGAGTCTTTTTCCAGAAAAGCAGCATCAACAACATTCAAGGCAGATTCCTAAGATGTAGAAATAGCTACAGTTTTGGGTGAGCTGAGTCCCAAAAGACCCATAGCTCTGCTCTGGAATGTCAAGAAATTCTATGCCTGCTTTTGCAAATGCTTTGCCATTAAAAGATGTTGTCTTAAAAAAAAAGCTGTTGCAGGCAAGTGAGATTAGAGGACAAAGTTTCCTTACTATTTGTCTTACAATTGGGGTAAGGAGATATGTGGCATAGAACGCTGGTATTACACTCAAATGAATCAGTCTCTTGTTTAGAAGATTTTATTATAGAAACAAAAGGGCTATGCTGGATCAAACTTTGCCCTTTGCAAGAAATGGTTCACTATTTTGTCTTTTTGCACTTTACTGTTTGACAAAGACACATTCAACAACCTGTGTCTGCGACGGCGTAATAGGGAACCTTATCAATACAGAGTGCTGATGTTAGGGGTTGTCTACCAAACACAACAATACTGATTTTTCCACAGTGAATGTTATCTCCTTTCCAGTATAACAAGAGTTTATGAGGGATAATTCTTGCCACATGGTTCAGGTATCAGAAGGGGAGTTAACAATGACTCTCAGTTTGCAACCATCTGCAAGCTTATTAAGTTAAAAGTCCTGGCTCCCTGTTTGGAGACCAGAAAAGTAAATGCCAAAAAAGGACAAGTCTCAACACCGAAACCTGAAAGATGCCACTAGTCACCTTCCTACTTCCTGATGAAGCACTTGTGACTTGTACTTCTGGGTTTCTGTCCATCTTATCACGGGTCCACCTGAGAATATCAAAACTCCATATCAGTGAACCCCATTTCATCTAGACAACAATATCAAATCCTCACTTACACAAAACCTTAAATCAGCAAAGATTTTCACCAGGAACTAACCACTTGGCCACTCTGGAGGTATTTGCCCTTTTCCCCACTATAGTACAATCTCAGAGTCGGTATATATAGTTAAGGGGGTGTGGGGGTGAAGTCCCCCACTTTGGTGGGCTGTAATTTCTTTGCTGTGTGCATGTTGCCCTGGTGGCCAAGTGGTTAGTTTCCAGGTGAATGTTTTTGTTGATTTAAGGTTTTCCTTAAATAAACATTATATATTGTTGTCCCGATGCAACGGGATTTGTTTTTTGGGGTTTCAATATTCTGAAATAGAGCTCTTACCACATAGGAATCTATTTTTAAATCTCTTAGTTTTCCTTTAATGTCAGCATGAGGTATGGTGTCAAATGTCTTGGCCTGGTCTAGATAGACTGTGTGCTACCTAGCCATTGTCAACTGTCTTTGTGCCCCCCCCCCAAAAAAAAAGATGTTAACAAGATTTAACAGGCAGGATCTTCCATTGATAAAGCCAAACTGCTGAAAGTCAAGGCTAACAAGGTTTTTGATGTTATAGTTTATAGGCTTGGTCATAGTACATTCAATAGTCTTGCAATTGAGGCTGGTTAGGATGTTAGGTCAATAATTCACAGGGTCATTGGTATGGCTACCCTTACCTAGGGTCATCACAACTGCATCACAACTGAAGTGTTCCACTATTTATGGACAAGAAATGTAGCTAAGCTTAAGATAAACAGTTTGTAGAGTAGGTCAGCAGGGGCATGCTTTCCACTACTTATTAATTATTCAGGTAAATATATATATTATTTGGCCCCATGGAGGAGTTGTTTCTGGTCATATTTAGCACCTTCAGTTCATTTTCCATAGAAGGGAGATAAGCGATTTCAGGATCTGTGGAGCATGGATAGTAATCTGAATTTGTTGGAAAGTACACTAGCAATGCCAAGTGTGTCTGAATTATATATTCCATCTTAATATACTTCCAACCTCTTATCACTAAAATCTGGACAATGACAAATAAAATGGGGGGGGGGGGGTAAAGGCTCAAAATCAGTGACAGATTTTAAATATTGCTCTTATAAACTTAGGTTTTCAATTACAATGCAATTTCTGAAGGAAATGAACCCTGAAACTGAAACATCTGTAATTATTTAGTGATTTCAGTCCTCAATGATTTCTGAGAAAGCCACATATTTTATAAAGAACAGACCAGAAATATGAGGCAGAAACTTGTACATTATGCAAAAATGAGGACAGTTGCAAGTATGTGTTGTGAACAAGTTTATAACAATATAACGGTGTTGTTTGTTAGTTTCCCAGCATAGTTAAAGAAGGATTTATAATTAACTGTGGCTACTGATGTCAACCTAAGTTTATGGTCAGCTTTAACTTAATGGACTGTGATTTTCAATTTCATAGCAATGCATGTAATAATAGGTTCATAGGTAGGTACTAGGCTATCTGCTCAAAGGCATTTATAAGCCTAGCCGGAATGTGTTTTTTTTTTCTCCGCCCCCTTAGATTAGTTCCCTGTGCCTCTGTCCAGCAGAGCCATTTAAGTGATGCCTGGGGTAAACTTTCTGTTTCCCATCTACTCGTCAAGGTTCCTCTTGAAGAGGGTTAGTGAGGAGCTCTGCCTAATGTAGATATGAATCTTGTTCCAGAGCATGGGAAGTCTCTGGGACAGGAATCTATCCCTCCAGCATGTCCTATTTATTGTTGTGGTGAGGTTTAGATCCCTGGAGGGTGTGACTTGAGGGGATATGGTTTTCTTTAGGTGGAGCATGTCCATCAATTCTGGGTTGGACATGGCCTTGTATGTCAGGCAGAGATCACCTCTGAGTAGCCGGTATGCAACCGAGTACAGCTGGAGTTTCTTCATTCGAGCTGCATAGGGCATCTGCTTGAGGCCAGTGATCTTCTTGGTGAGGTACTTCTGTGGTCTTTCCAGTTGTTGCAGGTGTCTTCTAAGGTACATCCCAAATGGGATATTGACTCTATGATGGGTCTGATGAGTGACGCATAGAGGGGCCCAGTGACCTCTTTCAATCTGGATGCAAACCCTTTTGTGATTAGGTGGGCCACATAAAAGGATCTTCTAACCACTTTGGCAATGTGATTATCAAAGGAGAGGTTACTATCTACTTGGGTCCCAAGATCCCTTATTATGTCTTCCGTATTTAGGGGGCTACCACCTATGTGGTAGTTTGTGGGTACTTTGTTTTTTTCAAAGGGGATGACTATGCACTTTTTGGCATTTAGCTTGAGGCCATGGTTTTGACGCCAGGTATCTGTCTCAGTGAGACCCTTTTGGTGGATGACATTATCAGCCGGAGAGTCAATTATAGCCCCTAGTTTGCAGTCATCTGCAAACTTGGTCAGCCTTAGTCTTCCTGTGCTTGCCTGTACCTCTGAGAAGTCTATGCCGAACAGTAGGGGTCCTAGGACTGAGTGCTGGGGAAAGCCATGTGTAACCGGTTTAGAGTCAGACCTAGCTCCCACAACTCTTACCATGTGGGTTCTGTCCGTGAGCCAATTGGGAACCCATCTCGTGATGTAGAGGTTTATGTTCAGGCTGGTGAGCTTGTCTATAATACCTGAGTGGGGAATGGTGTTGAAGGCCTTTGCAAGGTCTAGGTAGGCTGTGTTGACCACCTTTCCCTCGTCTATAACCTTGGTAACTGTCTCAAAGAAGTCTAACAGGTTTAGGTGGCATGATCTGCCCTTAACAAAGCTGAACTGGGTAGGGTCCAGTGTTTGGAGGTTTCCAATGTCTCTGTTAATGAGATCCATGATGCTGCCCTCCATAGCTTTGCAGACCAAGCTAGTCAGGCTTATAGGGTGATAGTTCACGGGGTCCATTGTGGCTCCACCTTTGTGGAGTGAAATAACTGTTGCTGTGCACCACTCTGTGGGCACATAGCCTGTGGAGAGGCCGAGTTTAAACAGTGTGTTTAGATGAGGGGTTCATTCATCTTTGAGCTCATGTAGGATGCAGCCTGGGACACCGTCCGGTCCCATTGATGCTGCGTTTTTGGCTTTGGAGAGGGCTGTTTTAACCTGAGGGTCTGTGATTTCAGGGGCACTGCATTCTTCTGGTATAGTTATGGGCCCTTTTGGGGGTGAGAGGGAAGTGAAGTTTGCACTGAACCTGTCTGCCAGGGTGTTGGCTATATCAGTCGGTTCAGTGTATTTTGTGCCATTCTGCACTAACTCTGAGCAGATCTGAGAATTGCCACTTAGATTCTTGACATAGCTAAAGAATGTATTGTGGTTATCTTTGGTGTCCATGGCAATTTTTCTTTCGAAGCTAGCCTTGGATGATCTTATGAGGGAACGTAGTTTCTTGCTGATACTGATCAGGGATGTCTTCCCTTCTTGGGATTTTACTCTTTAATGTACTAGTTTCCTCCTTCTATTGTATAGCTTGTTTATGGCAGAGGTCCAACAGACTGGTTTCCTTTTCTTGGAGGAGTGAGTCTTGGTTTTGTTTGGGATAGCACGATCCATGCATTCTTGTAGGTGCCCATAGAATGCATTAGTAAAGGATTTTGCAGCTTGGACAGCATTATCCTTTAGCATGGGGGCTTTGAAACTTTCCACCTCGGTCTTAAGTAACGTGAAGTTTGCTTTTGAAAAGTTTTTCATAGTGGTTTCTTTGACCGGGGTTGGTGGCGGAATGTGGATATCCAGAGTGATTAGTTTATGGTCAGATCTAGCCAGTGAGGTGTTGACCTCCGGTGTGGAACACCGGTCACCCATGTTGGTGATGACCAGGTCCAATATGTTGTCACCTCTGGTGGGGGTGTTAACCAGTTGATCCAGGGTGTTTGAGTTTATAAATTCTAGGAAATGTTGGGCAAGTGAGTTTGTACTTGAGTAGTTCTCCAGGTTAATGTTTGGGTAATTGAAATCACCCAATATCAGGGTGTTTGGTAGGACCTTTATGTTTCCCAGTGTTTCCAGGAATGCAGAGTGGGGGTCCTGGGACATGATGGGTGATCTGCAGGAAGCTATAATTTGAATAGCAGTTTTGCCCATTGTTAGATGCACGTGGATGATCTCTGAAGCATCGTGCTGTGCCACTAACCTGGAGGTGTGGGTATTCTTGATGAATATGGATACTCCCCCACCTTTTGTATTTCGGTCCAGGTTTTGTGGCCAAAATGTATGGTATGAGTTGTAGCCTGGTAGTGCTGGGGTGCTCTCTGGGGCATTAAACCAAGTTTCTGTTACTGCACATATATCGATTTTCTCCATAATGAGGAGTGTCTCGAGTGCATGCATTTTGAGGTTTAGACTTCTGGCATTGAGTAGCATCACCCTCAGTTTTTTGTTACTTGTGCTATTTACGGCAATGGGTTTGTCTTTTGAGCCTTGCCTAAAAAAGGCACTATGGGGGTGGCAACCACCTTGGCCATTATTCAAAAGCCTAAGGGTGACAGGTGCAAGCCATCTCTAGCGAAGCAGTGTGGCTTCTCGAGCATGTCATCCCAGGCTGACAGACACTGGATCCCCTTTGAATGACACCAGAA